>NW_006159927.1:1994634-2014830 GCF_000334495.1 Tupaia belangeri chinensis | reverse complement strand
CCACAGGTGCGCCTGAGATCCTGACTGCTAGGAGGCTGGGTGAGCAATGATGACGTGGTGCGACCCTCTCAAGTACGTGTACACATGCATGCATATAAGTGTGTACTTCTCTCCTGAATGAAAAAAATAAACTTTATGTGCTGGTCCCATAGCACAGCGGTTAATCGTGTGTACAGGAAGCCAGATCCCGCGTGACAAACCAAGGTTTGAATCCCGGCCCCAGTGAGTATGCGTGGATAGATGCCCCAAATCCTGAGAGGATGGAAAAAGGAGTATGGCATGACCACTCCCGATTCATGACGTTCCTTTCTTCTCTGTCTCCTTCTTTCTCTCAATCTGGCAAGCATTCTTTCTAGCAAATTTTTTAAAAAAGAAATTAAAAAAAAAAAAAACTTAGTGGGACCAGCAGTTAGTGTAATGGCTATGTCACTGAATTCCCACATAGTCGATTGCTGTTCGAGTCCCAGATCTGGTGGCTTAAACTCACACCAGGCGTGTGTGTGTGAGTGCCCAAGATCCCAAGAGGAGAATGGAGAAAAGGGATTGTGGCATGGCCATCCCCCCAGGAGGTGATTTCTCACTTTCTATCTTTCTGTCTCTCTCTGTCTTTCTGGCGAGCACACGCGTCCTATAGCAAAAACCTCTCCAAAAAGGAAAAAAAAAAAAAAAAAAAAAACACTTAGAATAAGACAAAATGTGTGGGACCAGCAGTTAGCATAATGGCTATGTCGCTAAACTCCCATGTAGTCAACGGCAGTTCAAGTCCCAGACCCGGTGGCTTAAACTCACGCTGGGCGCATGTGCGTGTGTGCCCTAGATCCCGAGAGGAGAATGGAGGAAAAGGGATTGCGGCATGGCCATCTCCCATTGGGGATGATTTCTTGCTTTCTATCTCTCTGTCTCTTTGGCAAACACACGTGCCCTATAGCAAGATCCCCTCCAAAAAAAAAAAGACAAAATGTGAACTAAATAAAAAATCAAAAGTTTATGTAATGAGGTTAAAACTTCCCTAAGCCACCCTGCACAGTGAAGAAATAGAAGGCTCCCTGACACAGCAATGTTCCAAAACTTACTACCAAGTGCACCTGGGACTTCATTCCTTTTCCCTCCTCTTCCCCAACAGATCATAGATCAAAGATGCCTTCAGCAGACAACCAGAGTTGCCCATCCTCCTCTCACTAATGAGACTTACCTCTTACTCCAGGACCATCAGCAGTTCTACAGCTCTTGCTTGCCGCCACAACTGCATGTTAAGTAAGCATTAATCTCTACCAGAAGTAATATAACTGCAGCATCATCAACATACAAGCAATTCCTACCAGGCTAGTAACATGGATAAGATTGGTTTGTAATCATTTACTGTAAATAACTGAAAACTGCCATTAGTAAAATGCAAAAATTCCCGCAGAATCCAAGAACTTGGAAGCACCTGCAACTTGGAGCTGGAGCTGGCTACCCTGTCAGTTATTTGAGGACCACACAAATGGTATCTAGTGCTGTGGTGTGCATGCACTTGCATGTAGATGTGCATTTTCTCTCCCATGTGCACAGTGTGCACACACACACACATACAAATCTAGTTCTTTTTTTTTTCTCTTCTTTTTAGCCAAAACACTATTTCTATGTACGTATGGGGAATGTGAGAGCACACCAGGCTCAAAATGGCACTAAACAACAAAAGCAAGAATATTCCCACTGAAAATGTATGCTCACATAAAAACTTGAACACGAGGTCAGCCCACAGCACAGTGAGTAAGAAATCTTAAACACATATAGTAGACCACAGTTCAAATTCCGGCCCCAGAAGCTTGAAAGACACACCAGGCACAGGAGTGTGCATGCCCCAAATCCTGACAGGATGAAGAAATGGAGGAGGAAGAACTGCAGCATGACTATGCTTTGGGAATGGGGGGGTGGTCATGATGTTGGGGGGGTGTGCCTTCTCTCTCTCTCTCTCACTCTCTCTGGTGAATACACATATCCTCTGGCATATTTAAATAATAGTAATAAACATGAATGTTCATAGCAGCAATATGCATCATAGACAAAAATAAAAAACAGCCTGAAAGTCCATCTACAGATGAATGGATAAATAAAATGTGGCATAGCCATACAATAAAATATTACTTGCAACATCAAGATTAAAGTACAAATACCTACTAAAACATGAATGATCTTGAAAACAATATTCTAAGTGAAAGAAATCAGATATAAAAGGCCACATATTACATAACTGCATTAGCATGAAATATCTGGAATGGTCAATGCCTCCCTATACAAAGAAAGAAGCTCTATGGCTGCCAAGGGCTGGGGGAGCAGAAGAGAAACGGGGAGCAACAGTTAACAGAGTGAGTTTCTTTTGGGGTGACGAAAATGTTCTAAAACTCATTCTGTGATGACCACACTACTCTGTGAATATACTAAAAAACACTGGTAACATAAACTTTCAATAGGTGAATTACATCTCAATGCTATTATTAAAGGGGGGAAGGGCCAGCAGGTGACATAGTGGTTAAGACACTGGACTGCTACCACGTGGCCGACTGCAGTTCGAGTCCTGGACACACAGGATTGAAACTCACGACAGGCGCATATGCATGCATGCCCAAAATCCTGAGAGAATGGAGGAGAAGGGATTGTGGTGTGGCCATCCCCACTAAGGGGTGATTTCTCTCTCTGTCTCTCTCTCTGTATCCCTAGTGAGTGTATGTGCCCTATAGCAAAAATCTCTTTAAAAAGGGGGAAGGAGGCAGGGCAAGTTGCAGGTATAGCCACTAAACAGACTGTGCCTAAACTTGTACCTTATATGTTACCACAAAGTAAAGTAAGAGGAATAGGAGACTCTCTATATCAACAAAAAGATGGCTGGCATATTAGCAGAATGAATGACTTAAACTAAAAAAAAAAAAAAAAAAAAATTTACATTTTGGAGAGATTTTTGCTATAGGGCACATGTATTTGCCAGAAAGACAGAGACAGAGAGACAAAGAGACAGAGAGATAGAAAGTGAGAAATCACCTGGGGGGGGGATAGCCACACCGCAATCCCTTCTCCTCCAGTCTCCTCTCAGGATCTTGGGCACGCACACACATGTAACTTTAAGCCACCGGGTCCGGGACTTGAACCAAGCTTGACTACATGGGAGCACATTAGCCATTATGCCAACGGCTGGTCCCAATATTTACATTTTGTTAACAGGCAAATTGTAACCATTTTTGAATACTGAAAACACTTACAGACCACTTTATATTAGGACCCACAGGGGATCTAGGAATCACCACTTATTTAAAGCCTGAGAACCTTCCGTGTCAGAACAGTCTAATCAGAGTCCCAACAGCTTCTCCACGTGGGCTGGAGTCCATGAATTGGCATCGGACCATCCCAGCTCCCTTCTGGGCATTGCTGCTTTCACAGGATGATCTTTGAGAATCCACAAAAGGTCAAAAAGCCCTTTCCACCATCAACTTCATTACCAATGAGCACACATTATATGCACTTAAACTTGCCCTTACTTAGGGAGCTCTGTCTCATTTCATAGAAAGTTACACAGAACTGAACCATTCTTTGGCAGATCCTTCTCCACTGTAAGACACTACTGACCATTTCTGGAATTGCTGGATTCCTCGCCTTATCTAGTTCCTGTGCATGTGATGTTCTGGCAAGAACAAAGGGACAATTTTCTAATTCAATAGTGCCAATTACACTATTACTTAACTTTCAGATAAGAAAGCGATGAAGCATAGCAAAAATTAAAACACTAACACATGGGACTAGCAGTTAGCATAATGGCTATGTCGCTGGACTCCCACGTAGTCGACCGTGGTTCGAGTCCCGTACCTGGTGGCTTAAAACTCAGGGTGGGTGCGTGTGCGTGCGTGCCCAAGATCCCGAGAGGAGAATGGAGAAGGGATTGTGGTGTGGCCATCCCCCCTGGGGGTGATTTCTCGATTTCTGTCTCTCTGGCATGTGCACATGCCCTATAGCAAAAAAAAAAAAAAAAAAAACACTAACACCACCCAATACACTAGAGAAACTTCAAAGTAGAATGACAACACAACAAATGTAGTCATACATATCTCAAAACAGACAGACAGACAGACACACACACACACACCAACAAACCCATGAGGCAAAAAAAATCTCACCACCACTGTGCCAAGATCACAAAAGTATGGGGCAGCCTGTGTTGGTGGGTGGGATGGCTAGATCCCATGTGGCCGCTGAAATGGTTCAAACCCAGGAACTTCAGAAACACACCAGGCATATATGTATTCACATCCAAAATCCCAAAAGGAGAAATGATGTGACTATTCCCCATCGGGAGTGCTCTTTCATTCTCTCTGTCTCACTCCAGTGAGAACATCTCCCTGGCAAAAATTTTAAAAAGTATGGTACAGACATACTATTAAAGTGTACACAGCACTTACAGGAAGCATACATGATACATGTTCAACATGTATCATGAGGAAAAAGTAAGCTACAAAGCAAAATATATACTACAACATCATTTATATACAACATAAAATTAAGTGCATTTTCTTTGGTCAATTAATCTGGTAGAAAAAGGCCTGGAAGGATCCACAGAACACTAAAAACAAGCACTATGTCCAAGGAAATGGTTCCAATTAAGAATGATGGTTACATTAGACTTCTGCCTTTTCTGTAGTATCTTAAGTTTGTTTGTTTTGTTTTGTTTTTAGAGAGGTTTTGCTATAGGGCGTGTGCACTCACTAGAGAGACAGAGAGACAGAAAGAGAGAAATCACTCCCCAGAGGGGATGGCCACACCGCAATCTCTTCTCTTCCATTCTCTTCTCGGGATCTTGGGCACGCACACACATGTGTCCAGTGTGAGTTTAAGCCACCGGGTCCGGGACTTGAACCACGGTCGACTACATGGGAGTTCAGCAACACAGCCATTACATCAACTGCTAGTCCCAGTATTTTAAGTTTTTACATGGAGAATAAATTTCTGCTTTACTTATATAATTAAATTTTAATTTTAAGGGGAAATAAATCTCCATATCATAAATTACACCTAAGTTGCCTGACATTCCATTAATGAATTCAAATCCATATGAGTGCGGGTGATTTGAATTAAAATAATAAAGGAAATGCAAGGTTCACTGTCTTTATATTTAATACAAAAACACTCCCCCAGCTCTCCAAATAGTATGAATACCCTGTCTTGCTTACAAACCCAGCCAAAAACCAAACAAAACAAAAAACCAACATGTTAGTGCAAACCAAAAAATTTTTTAAAAAATTTTAGATATATTGGGAACCAGCAGTTAGCGTAATGGCTATGTCGCTGGACTCCCACGTAGTCGACCGCGGTTCATGTCCCGGAGCCGGTGGCTTAAAACTCACGCCGGGCGCGTGTGTGTGCGTGCGTGCCCAAGATCCAGAGAGGAGAATGGAGGAGAAGGGATTGCGGTGTGACCATCCCCCCTGGGGGGTGATTTCTCGCTTTCTGTCTCTATGTCTCTCTCTGTCTGTCTGGCGAGCGCACGCGCCCTACAGTGAAAATCTCTCCAAAAAAAATAAAAATTTTTAGATATACTCTCAAATTCCTTAATAATCATTTTCACTTTTAATCCCAAAAGCAATACTGTTGCAGGGACCAGCAGACAGTATAATGGTTATGTTGCCGGTAGTTGACTACTCCCCACGTAGTCAACTGTGGTTTTTGTGCCAGACCCAGCGACTTAAAACTCACTTCCGAAGCATGTGTGTGCATGCCCAAAATCCCCAGAGGAGAATGGATAAGCAATTGCAGTGTGGCCATCACCCTTAGGGATGATTTCTCACTCTCTGTCTCTCTGGAGAGCACACGTGGCCTATAGCAAGAATCTCTCTTTAAAAAAAGATAAAAAGCAATACTGTTACAAGGCATAAGCATACTTTAGTTCATTATGAAAATATCTTCATTATAATATAATGAATTTTTTCCATTTTTAAAAGTTGTGGTAAATATACACAATATAAAATTCTGTATTTTAACCATTTTAAGTATATGACATTAAGTACACTCACATAGGTATACAACTATTAACAGTATCCTGACAATGTTGTTGTTTTTTTTTAATTTTAGTTTTTTCTTTTTCTTTTTTTGGAGAGGTTTTTGCTACAGGGTGCGTGCGCCCGCCAGAAAGACAGACAGAAAGCGAGAAATCACCCCCCCCAGGGAGGAAGGCCACACCACAGTCCCTTCTCCTCCATTCTCCTCTCGGGATCTTGGGCACGCACACACACGCCCAGCACTGAGTTTAAGCCACCGGGTCCGGGACTTGAACCACAGTTGACTACATGGGTGTCCAGCGACATAGCCATTACGCCAACTACTGGTTCCATTCCTTCTCTTTCTTAAGGCCAAATAATATTCTGCCAAATGTGCATACCACAGTTTGTTTATCCATTCACCCATTGATGAGACACTTGGATTGACTCCTAATTTATCAACTATCTATTATTTTAATACAACAAAGATAGGAGAACTTCACATCATCAGAATTCCTTTTTAAAATATAGCAGATCACATTCCACAGAATACTTTAACAAATTTGAAAGAATAGAAATGATATAATGTATGCTCTTACACCACAATGAAATTTAAACAAATCAATTAGTTGGAAAAATCCCAAAATACATATCTAGAGATTAAACAATGTACTTCTAAATAATAGGTCAAAGAAATCTCAAGAGAGACTTCTAATTAAATAAAAATGAAAATACAACTTACATCAAATGTATTAGTATGCAGAGAAAGCAGCATTCATAGGAAAACTTATAGTATTGAAAGCAAGTATTAAAAAAAAAGAAAGATTGGGACCAGCAGGTGGTGTAATGGTTACATTGTTGGACTCCCATGTAGTTGACCGTGGTTCAAGTCTTGGACCCGGCTTCCAACTCACACTAGGAGCATTTGTGTGCATGCCCCAAATACCAAGAGAAAAATGGAGGAAAAGGGATTGTGTTGTGGCCATCTCCCCTGGGGGGTGATGTCTCACTTTCTATATCTCTGTCACTCTCTCTGTTTCTCTGGTGAGCGCATGTGCCCTATGGCAAAAATCTCTTAAAAAGAAAAGAAAAAAGAAAAAGGTCTGGGGAAAAAAATCAATAAGTTAAGTTTGTACTCTAGGGAACATAGAAAAAGACGAACAAATTAAATCCAAAGTAAGCAGAAAAAAATAATTTTAATAGAGCAGAAATCAATATAACTGGAAAAAGAAAATCAATAGAGAAAAATCAGTAAAACCAAAAACTGATTCTTTGAAAAGATCAATAAAATTAAGAAAGTCCAGCAAGATAAAGGAAAAAGAAAGAAGACACAAATTACTAATAACAGAAATGAAACAGGGGGCCCATCACTACTTATCCTATGAACATTTAAAGTATAATAAAAGAATATTTTGAAGGGCTCTCTGTCCATAAATTTGATAAGCTAAATAAAATGGGGAAACTCCTTGAAAGACACAATGTACCAAAACTTTAAGATAAAAGGACAATCTCAAGAGAACTATATTGAGGAAATAAGAGTCAACAACAACCTTCCCAAGTAGAAAGCACCAGGACCAGATGGCTTCACTGGTGACGTCTACCACACTTTTAAGTTAGAAGTTATCTCAATTCTTGGGACCAGCAGATGGCATAATGGTTAAGGGCACTGGACACCCACATGGATGATCATGGTTTGAGTCCCAGACCTGGCGGCTTGCCTTTATTATCTCTTTCCCGCTCTCACTCTCACTCTCTCGCTCTGTCCCACTCTGGTTAAGTTAAAAAATAATAATAAAGTTAAATAAATCTTTTTTTAAAAAAACTTACTTTCTCTATGATCACTTTCAGAAAATAGAAGCAGAGAGAATAATTCTATTAGGACAGCATTTCCCTAATGCCCAAACCAGATAGAAAAAAATTGAATGATGATATAAAAGGAAAATTATAGATCAATATCTCTCATGAACACGGATGCACACATCCTAAAGAAAACATTGCTGAATCTGATAGTATACAAAAAGAACTATAAACCGCCAGCAGGTGGCATGGTGGTTAAAGGTGCTAGACTCCCACATAGCCGACCATAGTTCAAGTCTCAGACCTGGTGGCTTTTTTTCTCACCTTCTCTCTCTCTCTCTCTCTCTCTCTCTCTCTGTCTCTCTCTCTCTCTCTGTCCCTCTCTGATTAAATTAAAACAAGTAATTAAATAAAGTTAAATAAAATAATTCTAAAAAAAAATTACAAACCATGACCAAATGAGATTTCTTCTAGGTATGCAAGGTTAGTTCAACATTCAAAAATTAATTAATTAATAATTTAATTAATTAATTAAAATGTAATTAATTACATCAAAAGACTAAAGAAGTAAAATACAATGATCACGTAATAGATACAGGAAAACACACCTGACAAAATCCCAAACCTATTCATGATAAAAATTTTTGCCAAACTAGAAATGGAGTGAAAGTTCTTCAACTTCATAAAGTATAAATACACTTAATGATGAACACTTAAATGCTTTCTCATTAAGATCACAAAGGGGGGGTCTGTAGATGGCATAGGGGTTAAGGCGCTAGATTCCCACATGGTTGACCCATGTTCTAGTCCAGGACCCAATGGCTTATACCTCACACCAGGCGCATGTGCATGCCTGCCCAAAATCTCAGGGGAGAATGGAGAAGAGACTGTGATATAGCCATCCCCTTAGGGGTGATTTCTCACCTTCTCTCTCTCTATCTCCCCAGCGACTGCAAGTGCCCCATAGCAAAAGTCTCAAAACAAACAAAAAAAAAATCACAAAGCAAGATGTCCATTCTCACCACTCCTATTCAACATCATAAAGGAAGTCCTAATGCACTAAGACAACAAAAGGAAATAAAGCTATATAAATTGGAAATCATGAAAACTCTCTGCAGATGGCATGACTGTCTATAAATAAAGTCCCATAGAATCAACAAAAAAACTTCTAAAATAAGTGACTACAGTGAGGTTGCAAGATACAAGATTAATATACAAAAGTCAACTGCTTTCTTATACACAAGGAATAAACAACTGGATTTTTTTTTTTTTTTTGAGAGGTTTTTGTTACAGGGCACGCACACTCGCCGGAAAGACAGAAAGAGACAGACAGAAAGCAAGAAATCACCCCTCCAGGGGGGATGGCCACACAGCAATCCCTTCTCCTCTCCATTCTCCTCTCGGGATCTTGAGAACACACACGCATGTGCCTGGCGTGAGTTTAAGCCACCGGGTCCAGGCCTCGAACTGCAGTTGACTACGTGGGAGTCCAGCAACATAGCCATTATACCAACTGCTGGTCCCAACAACTGGATTTTGAAATTTAAAATGTAGTATCATTTACATTAGTACCCAAACAAGAAAACTTCAAATACTCAGTTATAAACCTAACAAAATATATACAAAATCTATGAAGAAAAGACCAAAACTCTGATAAAAGAAATGAACATCTGAAAAAAATGAAAGGTAACCATGTACATGGATAAGACTCAATATCATCAAGGTATCATTTCTTTTCTTGGAGGTTTTCACTATAGGGCACATGCACTCACCAGAAAGACAGAGATAGAAAGTGAGAAATCACCCCCCAGGGAGGATGGCCATGCCATATGGTATATCATTTCTTTTCAACTTGATCTATAAAGTCAATACAATTCCAATTTTCAAAAAATACAGAAGAGGGACCAGCAGTTAGCGTAATGGCTATGTCGCTGGACTCCCATGTAGTCGACCGTGGTTCGCGTCCCGGACCCGGTGGCTTAAACCTCACGCCGGGCGCGTGTGCATGTGTGCCCAAGATCCCGAGAGGAGAACGGAGGAGAAGGGACTGCCGCGTGGCCATCCTCCCTGGGGGTGATTTCTCGCTTTCTGTCTCTCTGTCTCTCTCTGTCTGGCAAGCGCACGTGCCCTATAGCAAAAATCTCTATTAAAAAAAAATACAGAAGACATTTTATGGATATCAACAAACTAATCCTAAAACTTACACAAAAAGGCAAAAGATCATAAAAGCTAACACAAGACTGAAGAACAAAGTTGGAGGACTGACACTACTTGACTTCAAGACATAGACACAGCAGGGGCCTGAACAGTGGTGCAGTGGTAAAGAACAATGCTCCGAAGGGTTGAGCCACATGAAAAGGCCCCAGTTTCACAATCAGAGACATCCCTGACTATCCTGCACACACATGTGCCCACGATCCACAGCTAACTCGGCAAGGCTAATCCAAAAGGGAAGGTTCCGAGTTCCTGTCCAGAGTCCTCTCTAACTATGAAAGTCGTGTGTGCCCAGGATTTGGGACTGCCTGAAGCTGGGGGTGTACTGTGGCATCAAGACCCTGCTGGGGGTACACGCATGTGCACATTCTCTCTCTTGTGCTAAAAAATTTTTTCTAATTAAAAATAAAGCTACATTGGGCCAGCAGGGGGCAAGGAGGTTAAGGCAGCTGGCTTCCTTATAGCCAACTGTGCAGTTTGAGTCCTGCACCCAGGGGATTGACAGTCACATGAAACCAGCAGATGGGATAATGGTTACATAGCTGGACTCCAACAAGGGCGACTGCAGCTCGAATCCCCAAACCAGAGATTTGAAACTCACTCTGGGCACGTATGTATGCACACATGCCCAAAATCCAGAGAGAAAAATGTAGGAGAAGGGAATGCAGTGTGGTCACTCCCCCAGGGGATGATTTCTTGTTTCCTGTCTCTGTCTCTCCAGCGAGCACACACACCCTTAGCAGAACTCTCTCTCAAAAAAAGAAAAAGAAAATCATGCCAGGCATATGTGTGTGCGTGCTCAAAATCCCAAGAGGAAAATGGAGAAGGAACTGCAGCATTGGTCATTCCCCCAAGAGTGATTTCTCACTCTCCTTTGCTCCATGTGTCTCTCCAGTGAACACGCACACCCAACAGCAAAAGCTCTAAAAATAATAATAATAATAATAATAATAATACAATAAAATCGAGAAGCTAATTTAATCAAGATAGACTTTTCTTTCAAACAAAATACCAAAAACACAATCCATGAAATAAAGAATTGTTACAGACTACACTAATAATAACAACTTTTACTCTGCAGTTCAGCCAGTGGCATGGTGGTTAAGGTGGCTGGATCCTACCTGGCCTGCTGCAGGCATCTGAAAAACAAACTGGGCATGAGTGCACGTATGTGTGTCCCACATCTTGAGCGAATGAAGAAGGGACTGCAGTGTAACCATCCCCCCTGGGGGAGAAGGTGTTTTCTCACCTTCCCTTTCTCTCAGCCTCTCCAGTGAATGCATGCACCCTATACCAAATGGAAGGGAGGAAGAAGGAAAGGAGAGACGGAGAGATGAAAGGCAGGAAGGGCCTTGTCCATACTGACTTCCCCAGAAGGGTTACTGCCATCTCCCAAGGAAGCTGAAGCCAAACTGTGACCTAGAGGCTTGGTTCAGCTCCACTTCTTGGAGTCTTCTTTTACCAAGACCTTACTAACCTTTCTTTACACAGCTACAGCCCTGCTAGTTACACAGCTTTTATGTAAATAGTGGTTCTTAAAATAAATATTTGATTGGAGGGAAAGAAACCTTTGACAAATTTACTCCCAGTAGGAAATCATCCCATAAGGCCATATGGGTTACACTGGCCTCAGGGCAAGAATGGCTCACTCTCGGGTTAAGAATATTGGCACAAGATGAATAAATAGATCAATCTGAGTTTAATTTCAAGGGGAAATTTGTGTGTTCCTCCTGGTTACTGAATTAAGGCGGTGAGAACTTTGTCTCCTGAACACAGGCTCACAGGGTCTTGGGCTACTATCACCTGAAAGCAAAGGCCATGCATGACTGTGGGCAAAGGGTTCGCGCACGTGCGTCATCCCAAAGCCCACTTCAGCTTCCCATAGCCACCTTGTTTCTCTCTGCTCGAGGGTGATTTAACAGAGACAGTGAGAAGTTCTACTGTCATTCTTGGCCTGTTGTCCCCATAAAACTCTACCCTCATAATAAACAGCTGAAGAGGGAAAGCTTCTCCTTCTGAGAGAAACTTCTTTTAGAAGAAACTTTCATTTCAGCGAACTGAAAAAGAATCAAGAGAATGAAAATACCATGAGTTTTCAAGCCCAAAATAAATCAATAAATATGGGCAATGATCTTTAATGGTTACTAATGTCACAAAAAGAAAAACATGCAGACCTATGTCTTCTGAAAAGTTAATACAATCACGTAGGAAATATTTCTCCTAAAACAAAAGGCAAAAACAAAACAAAGTCTAAGCAAGTCTCTAATTCTAACAAGAAATTACAGAGAAAATACAGAAAGACCAAAAAACATATTAAACTGACACCATGAATGCAATCAGAAAATGCAGAGGACAGGAAAGGCTACAGAAAAGAATAATCTTGTTTCAATAAGTAAAGGAATTGAAGGGGAGGAGAACAGACAGTAAGGAAACCTATAAACTATGTAAACTGCTTTTCAGGCTTGGCTACTATGGGACGGCAGTAATGCAGCACCTATAAGGCCTGAAGCCATGTGGTCATGCAAGGGCTGGGATGTCCAGGTTGGCCTGAAAATATGCTGGGGTATGTATATAAATACCCAGGATCCTGAGGAGCTGAAGGGCCAGAGGAAGGGGACTGTAGCAATGTGATATGATGAGATTCTGTCAAAGGCACCTCCCTACGCCCTCTCTCATGTGCTTGCATACTATCATTACGTTTTTGTGGTTTTTTTGAAGAATTTTTTTTTGTTATAGGGCGCGTGCACTTGCCAGAAAGACAGAGAAAGACAGAGAGACAGAAAGCGAGAAATAACCCCCCAGGAGGGTTGGCCATATCGCAATCCCTTCTCCTCCTTTCTCCTCTAGGGATCTTGGGCACACACGCACATGCACCCAGTGTGAGTTTAAGTCGCTGGGTCCAGGACTTGAACCGCGGTTGACTACATGGGAGTCCAACGACATAGCCATTACGCTAACTGCTGGTCCCGCTTGCATACTATCATTAAAAAAATTTTTTTTAGACACATGTCAAATAATAACAATAAAAGAACCTCATTTGGATTTTTATCTGAACTGCTAAATAATTATGAGCAGTTTCTAAATGTATGAAATTGCTTCAAAATAACATGAAGCAGGAGCCAGCCAAGTGGTGTGGTGGTTAAGGCAGCCAGATCCAACATGGCTGACTGCGTGGTTAGCATCCCAGACCTGGCAGCTTGAGAAACATGGCAGGCACAGGTGCATACGGGCCAAAATCCCAAAAGGAGAAAGAAATGGAGGAGCTGTGGCATGACCATTCCATAAGGAGTGCTTTTTCACCCTCTGCCCCCTCTCCTTTCTCTCTGGAAAGTGTTATGTGCCCTCTAGCAAGGTTTACAAAAAAAAAAAAAAAAAATGGGGCTGGACAATGGCACAGCAGTAAAATGCATCACTCTGCAAAGCAGATGCACATGGGAAGATTGCCAGTTCATATCCAGAGACTTTCCTGAGTACCATGGGTACATATTTCCCCATGATACAGGGCTGGCTGGGACTGCAGGTGGATCTCAGTGTCAAGATGTAATTAGGCAGGCTGTATCTGTCTCTGACTCATGGAATAAAATAAACTTTTTAAAAATGAATTTAAGGGGCCAGTAGGTGGTGTGGCGGTTAAGGGTGCTGGACTCTCACGTGGCCAACTGCAGTTGGAGTCCCGGACCTGGCAGCTTCCTTTCTCACTTTCCCTTTCTCTCACTCTGTCCCTCTCTGGTCAAATTAAAATAAATAACTAAAGTTAAATAAAATCATTCTTTTTAAAAAAAATGAATTTAAGAAACAAAACAATGTATAAATAATAATTAAATAAATAAATGTTTAAAAATCAGGAAAAAAGAAACAACAAAATAAAATTCTTTAAATTAGAAAAAAATTGGGACCAGCAGTTAGCATAAGGGCTATGTCACTGGTCTCCCATGTAGTCAACCACGGTTCGAGGCCCAGACCCAGTAGTTTAAATTCATGCCGGGCATGTGTGCGTATGTGCCCAAGATCCCAAGAGGAGAATGGAGGAGAAGGGATTGTGGTGTGGCCATTCCCCCACCCCCCCAAGAGGGGTGAATTCTCAATTTCGGTCTCTCTCTCTGTTTTTCTGGCAAGTACACGCACCTCTATAGCAAAAACAACTCTCAAAAAAATTAAATTATACCTATAGTAAAAAACCATGTTGACAAAAAAGAATAAGGAAATTATATATACATGCACAAAAAATCTAAAAAGGGCCAGTAGCAATGGCACAGCAGTAGCACAATGTTCTGATGCTGGACACATACAGCAAGGTCCGGAGTTTGAGTCTGGAGGTTTCCCTGTGCATCCTACTGGGGGTGGACTGCAGCATGAAGACTGTTAGGAGTCATCTGTCCTTCTCTCCTCCTCTCTCATATAAGAAATTTAATAAACAAACTTTTTTTTTTTTAAGTCCAGGGCCAACTCCATAACAGTGTAAAGCCCTGTACCCTGGGAGCCAGATCCCACACAGCTGACAGCAGTCTGAAGTCTGGCCTGGTGACTTGAAAAACATGCTCAGCGCATGTGCACAAGTGGCCAAAATTCTGACAGGATGGAAAAATGGAGAAAAAGGATTGCAGTGCAACCATGCCCCACTAGGGGATGCTTTCTCTCTCTGTCTTGCAAGCACACACACCCTCTGGCAATTAAAAAAAAAAAGGTCTAAAAATATTTATACCAAAATGTTAACAGTAGTTACATCCTGGTAAAAATATCATAGTGACATATCATAGTCATCATTACTTTTCTTTCTCTGGTTTAGCTGTATTTTCTAAATTTTTGGCAATTACCACTTATTAATAATTTATCAAATTTCATCATTTTAAAAATGGATAAACATCATTAAGGCATAGTGGTATGAACACCTCATATAAATAAAACAATAAAGGGTGAGTAACTAACTTCAAGGAATAAGGAAATTGTAATTTTTTTTTAGAGAGATTTTTGCTATAGGGTGCGTGCGCTCGCCAGACAGACAGAGGCAGAGAGATAGAAAGCGAGAAATCACCCCCCAGGGGGGATGGCCACGCCGCAATCCCTTCTCCTCCATTCTCTTCTCGGGATCTTGGGCACACACGCACACGCGCCCAGCGTGAGTTTAAGCCACTGGGTCCGGGACTCAAACTGCGGTCAACTATGTGGGAGTCCAGCGACATAGCCATTATGCTAACTGCTGGTCCCAAAAACTGTAATTTTTTTAGGTTGCCTGAGAGTGGATGCACTTGCCAGAGTGACGGCGAGATAGAGACATAGAGCGAGAGACAGAGAGAGACAGAGAGAGAGAAAGCACCTCCCGAATGGGTCATGGTCGTGTTACACACTTGTCTCCACTTCTCCATCCCGTCAGGATTTTAGGCACATGCACGCATGAACCCAGTTTTCATGCTGGGGTTAGTATTTGAAATGCTTGCTCCGTTGGCCATGTGAGATCCAGCCTCTCTTAACCATGAGGTTATGGGGATGGCCCAAGACACTGCAATTTTACACTTCATCTAACACTTTACTAAATCTAAATAGCTGGAAGTTAACTTTTAAAACTCACATCCACAATCCTAGTGGAGTCTTAGTCTTGTTTTGACAGAAATCTGCAACACTGACGGTGCTAAAAGTTGTATTATCTTCACAGAATCAAAACAGTGGCTACAAGCCTGTAGCCTGGTGGTTAAGTGAAACTGGATCCCACATGGTCAACCACAGTCTAAATCCTGGCCTTCGGAGCTTGAAGACCACACCGGGTGCATACGTATGTGTGCCCAGAGTCCTGAAAGGAGCGAGAAACAGAGAGGCAGATGTGACATGGCTGCACTCCACTGGGGATGCTTCCTCCCTCTCCCTCACCCTCTCCCTTTCTTGGTTTCTCTCTAGCTAGTGCATGTACCTTTTGGCAACTTAAAAACTTAAACTGAAAACAGTAACTACCAGTAGTCAATAAGGACAAAATGAGAGACCAAGTTTCTATTTTCAGTCCAAAAAGTAGTTCAGGTGATAGTTTATTCTAGCATGTTTCTTTTCACTTGCTCTTAAAAAAAAAAAAAAAAAAAGCCAGAGGTACATGGACTGCCAGGAAGAGAAGAAAAGCACCCCAAATGTGGCATGGTCATGCTCTAATCCCTTCTCCTCCATTTCTTCATCCTGCTGGGATTTGAAACACATGAGACCAGCGTGTTTTTCAAGCTTCCTGAGCCAGGACTCAAACTACAGTTGATCATGTGTGATCTGACTCCCTTAAACAGGAGGCTATGGGGCTGACCTGTCCAGGATAGATATAAAAATAAAATATTTTTTCTACATAGTCTGAAAGTATTGCTCAGATATAAAAATACTGTCAAAAATAAAAAAACAGGGTTTACTCCCCCAAACACAGCCAGCCAACAGAAAATAAACTCAACATATGAAAGGAAAGGACTCTTAATTTTGAAATCAACTCAGCAGTTACACTTTTACATGGTTTTAGAAAATGAGACTAAAGATCTACTTCATGCTAATAACTAGCTTCTAGGAACAACCCATATGTAAAGGAAACGCTGAAAAGTACTTCAAAAACAAAGGTAAAATGATGTTGTTGGGCCCCCTCCATAGCTTAGCGGTTCAAGGAGCCAGAGCCCACCTTGCCAACCTGGGTTTGAATCTCTGGTTCAAATCTCTGCCTTGGCAACTTGAAAAACACACTGAATGTGTGTGTGCACGCAAAATCCTGCCAGGAAGGAGGAATGGAGGAAAGGGGACTGTGCTGTGACCAGGCCCCAGTGGGCAACACTTCTCTCACTTTCTCTCCCATTCCCTCTCACTCTGGAAAGCAAACGCACTCTCTGGAGTACTGAGAGAGAATAAAATGATAACGCTAAGAGTAAAGTTTAATTTTTTTAATTTAAGTCACAATTTTACTAAGTGGTTTCTTTTACTTAAGGTTTATTTACTCATTTCTTCCATGAGCAAGACAGAGACAGAAAGCACCCCCTAACACAGGGCCATGACATCATGCTCACCTCCCAGCATCGGCCAGCTTTATGGCCACGTGTGCCTGTCATACTAAGAGAGGTCTCCAGATGTGAACCGGGAGCCATCCCATGTGGGTGAGCCTTGCAGTGCATTGTGTTTTACCACCGCACCACCACCCGACTTCTAACTTAGTAATTTGTAATGGAAAAAATTCTCAGCACTGCCAAGAAATACGTAAACACAAATTAAGGTTGGCCCAGCACCAGATGGTGCAGGCAGTAAGCTACTGTGCCATGCTGCAAGTCACATGGCCGACCACGGCATCAGACCCTCAGCTGACCTGAAAACACGCCAAGTGTATGTACGCCCAACATCCTGACTAGCTGGAGGGCTGGGGAAGGGGATCGCCGTGTGAGGAGACTTCGAATGCCTGGCCCTCCTGTATACTCTGATGCGCATGTGCACGTGAGCTTTTAACTTGATTTTTTTTCTTTTGTTTTTTTAAGTCTGTCATAGGGTGCATACACTCACAGGGAGAGAGAATGGGAAGATGAGAAATTAAACCACCCAGAAGGGACAGCCACACCACAGTCCCTTCTCCTCCATTCTCCTCGTGGGCTTTTGGGCAAGCATGCACACGTAACTGCTACGTTCTTCAAACTGTCAGGTCTGGGACTCAAACCGTAGAGTCGGCCGTGTGAGATCCACACCATCTGCTGGCCCCACATGTACATTTTCAATCTCTCCTGTGTGCGCTCTCTATCTCATGAAGATAGTAAACTTGATTTCAAATAAATTTTATTTTAAAAAGTTTTAAAGTTAGGGTTAGGTGATGGCACAGGAATAACGCAACTAGACCCACACAGGAATGGTCTCGGTTCATGTCCCAGGACCTCCTTGAGCATTCGGGGGTGCATACATAAGCCTGTGATCCACGCTGGCTTGAAAATGGAGGTGGTTCACAGCATGAAGAACCTATTGGGTGTGCCTATCTCCCTGTCTTTTAAAAAAAAAATTTTAAAGTTTTTGTCATAGGTTTTGTGCACTCACTGGAGAGAGACAGTGAGAGACAGAGATAGTGAGAGGGAAAGTAAGAAATCACCCCTAAGGGAAGATGGCCATGCTGCAATCCCTTCCCTTCCATTTTCCTCCAGGGATTTTGGGCATGCACACACACATGCCCAGTGTGATTTTCAAACCTCTGGGACTCAAACTGTGGTTGGCTATATGGGAATCCAGTGCCATAACCACTATGCCACCTGCTGGCCCCAAATGTGCCAGAGGTTGTGTGTACTCACTAGAGACAGACAGAGAGAGAGAGAAAGGAAAATGAGGAAGTACCCTCCATGTAGGATGGAGGGTCATGCCACAATCCCTTCTCATTCATTTCTCCCTCCTTTAGGGATCTTAGGCACATACGCACATGTACCAGGAATGTTTTTCAAGCCATCAGAAAATCTGTGAATTTGGCCATGTGAATCCAGTGCCTCAACCACCACACCACCAGCTGGCCAGTATCTCTGTCTACCTCTTTCTCTCTCATGGAAAAAAAATCAGTAAACACATTTTTAAATAAATTTTAAAAATTAAGTCAAAACTTAAAAGTTAAAATTAGTTGAGGCTATGAGGAGGTTAATGTGATAAAAATACAATGAGCTATCGCTAACATATTAGAACGGCTAAAATAAAAAGCAGTGAAAACAAATGTTGGCAAAGATGGAGAGAAACTGAATCTCTCCTAACCTGCAGGGAGCAATGTAACATGCCACAGCCACTCCAGAAGTTTAACAGCTTCTTTAAAATCTAAGCATGTATTTACCATATCATCTAGCACCTTTGGGCACTTATCACAAAATCGTATGTTGCACAAAAACATGTAGATAAATGTTTAAAGCACCTTTATCTGTAGCAGCCAAAAAAAGAGCACACAACGCTTCTGGAATGTCTTTCAACAGGTGAATGGTTAAACAAACTTTGGTTTATGGTACTGTGGAAAATAACTCAACAGTAACAAGGAAGGAGCTACTGACAGATGTAACACCAATTTGGATGGCTCTCAGAGGAATGATGCTTAAAGGAAAAAAACAAAGTCACACACTATAAGATTCCATTTATATAATTCTCAAAATGGCAACATTAACAAGCTGGAGGACAGATTAAGTGGTTGCTAGGGGTTGTGATGATAAAGGGGTAGCCTGTGGGATCTTTGAGGTGATGGAGAAGTCTTGTATCTTTTTTTTAAACTGGTTTAACTGCCAGAAAGTATGTGCACTCAACAGAGAGAGAGAAAAAGAGAAAGAGAGAGGTAGATGGAGAAAGCATCCCCCCAGTGAGGTCATGCCACTATCCCTTCTCTTCTATTTCTCCATCCCATCGGGATTTGGGGCACATATACACAACATGCCTGATGTGTTTTTCAAGCTTCAGGGCTGGGATTCAAACTATGGTAGGCTGTGTGGGACCTAGCTCCTTTAACCACAAGGCCACAAGGCCAGCCCAAAGTTCTGTGCTTTGACAGCGGTAGTAGTTGTACATAGCCAGGCACGTGATGAAATTGCACAGAACTACACACACACAAATACATGCGAAACTGGTGAAATCTAAAACAGGCTGCAGAGAATAACAATGTCAGTTTCCTCATTTTGATATTAAATTATAGTTCAATGAGATGTTGCTAGGCAAAACTGGGTGTAGAGAACATGGGATCTCAGGAGACCAGTAGATGGCGTAATGGTTATGTCACCAGACTCCCACATAGTCAACCACGGTTCAAGTCCCGGACCCGGCAGCTTCAAACTCACGCCAGGCGTGTGTGCATGCATGCCCAAGATCCCGAGAGGAGAATGGAGAAGAAGGGATTGCGGCATGGGCATCCCCCACAGGGGGAATAATTTCTCACTTTCTGTCTCTCTAGTGAGTGCATGTGCCCTACAGCAAAAAAAATTCTCCAAAAAGAGAACACAAGGATGTCTATACTACTCTTTGAAATTTGCTATGAATAATAATTTAAAAATAAAAAGTTAATTGAGGGGGCTGGTTGGTACAGCTATAAAATTCAACTGTCTGCCAGGCAGACCCACAAGGGAAAGTTACTGGTTCACATCCAGAAGTCCCCCTGTATACAGCTGGGCACATGCACGCCTATGATCAGGGCTGGCTGAAGTCGGGGGGGTGGGGAGAGTGGGGCGTCAAGATGCTGTTAGGGGTGTCTCACTCGCTCTCT
>NW_006159927.1:1986851-1994603 GCF_000334495.1 Tupaia belangeri chinensis | reverse complement strand
CTCATTCACAGGATAACTAAATTGAACCTTTGAAAAAGTGATAACAATTAGAGGGAGCTACACATGAAAAGATTTAATATGATAATAAATGGAAAAGGTTTTGCCCAACATTTAAAGCATAGTAATAAAGGCTTCCATTCTACTGAGCACTTTGTATAAAAGCAACTCATTTGAAAACGCAGGCTCCTGCACTAGATATACACAACTATTCCAGAAGAAAGCACAACCTGAGCCTTTAGTTACCAAACAGAACATGAATCTCTTGTGCACACAGTAAAATTTTTTCCAGACCAGAAATTGTTCAAGTGAACAAAACAACCAGTGAACAGATAAACCGCCTTCAGATTTTTTCTAAAATTTTTAGCTTAAATGTCCATGGGGCCCCAAGTCTTTAGTATACAAGTCTTACACATCATTAAGTAACTTATCAGACAGAAATAAATGTATCACCGACTGCAATTCTAAATTAATGTGAAGTCTAGCTCAAGGCCATCCTCAACTTCAATATATAATTTCTTAAAATAAATAAATAAATAAAGTGTAATATTAGTATTTTTGTTTGTTTCAATTTGCATAAGAGTGCAGGTGTTCACCACAGAGAGACAGAGAGAGGAAAAGTGAGAAAGCACCCTCATGGGAGATGGTCACACCACAATCTCTTCTCCTCCATTTCCCCCTTCTTTCAGGAATTTGGGACAGGTCTGCACACACTCCCACCCTGTGTGTTTCTCCAGCGAATAGGTCTGAGAATTGAACCAAACGGTGGGCCATGTAAAATATAGCTCCTTGCCCAAGTGTAATCTTTTTTTTTTTTGGAGAGATTTTTGCTATTGGTCACATGCACTCACTGGAGAGACAAAGGGAGACGGAAAGTGAGAAATCACCCCCAGAGGGGATGGCCACAATGCAATCCCTTCCTTTGTTCTCCTCTTGGGATCTTGGGCACGCACACACATGTGCCCAGCATGAGTTTTAAGCCATCGGGTCCAGGACTTGAACCACAGTCGACTACATGGGAGTTCAGCAACATAATCACTACACCATCTGCTAGTCCCCCAAGTGTAATCTTACAAATAGTAAAGCAAATTTAAAGCCATGCTGGTGTTCCACAGTTTCTGAGTCCCTTGCAAATATTCCAGAGGTAGGAAGAACATTCGACTGGGCATCCTCTGAATTCCTCAGGAGGGCGACTTATCCAGCAGGCTGTGCAGGAAAGGGAAAGACCAATCACTGGTACCTGGACTTTAATGCCTTAAAACAAAAGCATCTTCTTTAGCCTATGGTCCTTTCAAGACTACTCTATACCTACGTGTGTATGAGTGATTAATACAGTTTCCAGTGTTGTGGGTGTGATCCTGAAATAGTTTCCTCCACTAAATGTTACTCTAACAAAGTCAACAAGAGACTAGAAAGCTGTGTGAACTCATACAACAGCCTGCTTGTCTACGCTCCACACAAAAAGTGACATACATTTTTCTCAGCTTCAGCAGGTATAACACCTTACCCTTGCCATGCCTACATCTTTCCCATGATATACAGGTTATCTGAGAACTAACAAAGTGAGACATCTGGCCAATCCAGTACCAGCAAGGGAGCCCTAAATTATCTTCCTAGGTTGGCTCCATGGCAGGTAAGGTGCTGTGGAAAAGAAGCAGATCCCACCAGTTCGAATCCCTATCCCATGTGCCTGAAACACACCAGGCAATACATATGAGTGCCCAAGACCGACAGGCTGCAGGACTAGAGGAGCATCACGGTGTGAACAGACCCAGTGGAAGGTGTTTTTCTCCTTCTCTCTCTCACGTGCGCACACATACCCTATCACGAATAAAGAAGATACCTCAGAAAAAAGAAAAGAAAACAATGATCTTTTCACAAACCCTTCTGCATTCCTTACGCTGGGATTTATTGGTGGTGGCTTCACAGAAGTTGAAATGTAGGACCCCCTAGACCAAGGATCAGAGTTTTTCCAGCTCATGCCCACCCCACACCCTTCAGACTTTTCTAGTATCCCCTTCTCACTTTCTTTTCTGCAATGTACTAAACCTCTTTTGTGAATACAGAGCAGATTCCAAAAGGTCACTCACTGTTTCCTTTTGCTTCTTAGCAGCTAAAAACTTAATGGGGACTGATAGAGTCCACACGCTGATTCTGTGTGCCAACGATTCTGAGATACAGGGTTCACTGGTCACAGATTTTCGACGGAAAACACCATTAGCTGGACACGGTGAATTAAATTTTGGGAAATTTTCACATATGAACGTCAAATATACAAGGGATGCTGGGAAAGTCATGACGTATTTTTCTATGTTTTTCTAGGCATAAATGAATGACGTTTCCAACAACCCAGTAGTATAGGATCTACACTACAACAACTACTGTTTTCTTTAAAGTACATGTCAATACTCAAATCAGTAAAATTAAATGACCTCCAAATCCCAGTTCACAAAAGAATCACTAAGGACTACATGTGCAAAAGCACAGAAATTAAACTTGGCATGGGTGATTGCAGTAAGACCTCTAATTTTTTTCTTTTTCTTTTTTTTTAAGAGAGATTTTTTTGCTAGAGGGCACAAGCACTCACCAGAGAGGCAGAGAAAGAGATAGAAAGCAAGAAATCACCTTTGGGGGGTGAGGGAGAATGGCCATGCCGTAATCCCTTCTCCTCCATTCTCCTCTTGGGAGTTGTGCATGCACGCACATGCGCCTGGCATGAGTTTTAAGCCACAGGGTCTGGGACTTGAACTGCAGTCAACTATGCGGGAGTCTAGCGACATAACCATTACGCCATCTGCTGGTCTCTCTAAATTCTTTCATATTTAATCTATGGTAATCTCTACTTTGAAGCCCAGCCCCACCAAAGATACTGTATAAAACTAAGCAGAAATAAGCCATAAGGCCAGTGCTGAAGGAAAGATCAGCATCTCTGGCTTCCTGTGACAAAGTGGACAATGTGCGCTAGACAGTAACACACACTGGATGATCCTGCCCCACTGCGGTGAGAGCACTATACCTTGCCCCCTAAATCTCAACTTCCTGCTATGTGTTTCCACCAAAATGTCACCATATCTTCTGATCCAGATCTTCCTAGTCTTTCAGCAGTTAACAACTTTCCTCTGGCCACTTAAGGTCAAAGGTGTGGTGTGAGTACGCAACCCATTAAGGGGGGGACCAGCAGGTGCCATGGTGGTTAAGGTGCTAGACACTCCCACATGGCTGGACCTGGTGGCTTGCTTTCTCACTTTCCCTCTCTTTTTCTGTGTGTGTCTCTCTAGTCAAATTAAAATAAATGAATTCATGAATAAAATTAAAAAAAAAAAAAAAAAGAAACCCACTAAGGGAATCATAAACCTCTTCACCCTTACCCATAATACCTCTCATGTTCGTTTTTCCTTCCCATTTACAGTCCCACCATTCTAAACCCAAGCTTTCCAATGGGTCTTCTTGATGTCCTCACCACCAAATGCATACTTGAAAACATTTTGAACAAGTCATTCGGACCTTGAAAAGGCAACTTCTGATCTGGCAATACAGCCTACACAAACCTATCCTTATGCGCTTGGACAAACACCAAGCACCTTCCACAAGAAGTTTCTGGACACCATGGTTCAAGACCCGAGAGTGGTGAATCTCTCTAAGTTACCTGTGTTTGCTACTTCTTGCCATTCTTTCTCTATGACGATTGACAGTATCTCTGAAAAGATTTTATGGCTCATTGTCATGGGCAAGCAGTAGGAGCAAGCAAACTACATCCTAAACCACAGCCAGCCCTGGAGGAGAATGAAACCCACAAAACATACTAAGTAGCTGTACCTTAAAAGGGTGGAGAGGAGATGTAGCACGGGGGTAAAAAGCTAAGCTCTGGGAGACTAACCCACACCAGGTACCAGGTAGGTCCCAGGTTAACATCCAGAGACTACCCTTCTTGGGCTGGTTGAAGCTGGAGGTGTGTTCACAGTGTCAGGACCCTGTTGAGGGTGCTGTCTTCTCTGTCTCTTTCCCGCTCATGGAAGAAATGCGTAAGTTTTATAAATTAAGTTAAATTAAAAAAAAAAAAAAATAGAAAGGGGGCCAGACCTATGGCTTAGTGGTTAAGGGTGCAAGATGCCACATGGCCAGTCATGGTCCAAATCCCAGCTGCAATGTCTTGAAAACACATGCTGGGCACATGTGTGTGTATGCCCCTAATCCCAACAGAATGGAACCATGGAAGAGAAAGCATGACTGTGACCTATGGGGGGGTGGAGAGGGGTAAGGGGTGCTTTCTCCCTCTCTGTCGTGCCCATCTACACATGGGAATAAAGGCTGAGAAGGTGAATACAGGGGAGTTTCATTTTCAAAAACTACATTAGTGATAAGAGAAAAAACATAGGGGCTGGCAGGTGGCACGGTGCTTAAGGTTATTGTACTCCCACATGGTCAACTATGGTTTGAGTCCCAGACCTGGCAGCTTGCGCTCTCTCTTTCTCTCTCCTCCCTCTCTTGCTATGTCCCTCTCTGGTCAAATTAAAAACTAAATAAAATAATAATAAAGTTAAATAAAATAATTTTTAAAAAAAAAGAGAAAAAACATAGGAAAGTTAAACGTAAGTGATATACTAAGAGCACCAAGCAAGTACTTCAAGAATTCCAGAGGAAGCAAAAACATCAAAAAATGGGTAAAAGAAAAACTCAAGATTTTGAACTGTATTTCAAAGCAGTAATCAGGGAATAAGTCAACCATATGGATATGCAGAAAATGCCAAGAGATTAAAAAAAAAAAAAAAAAAAAGGAAGAAAGATAGAAACAGCTGCAAGAGAATAAACAGCTAACCCATAGTTCTAATCCACTTTTCACATGCTTTTTGGTCTCGTCTTCCTATCTAGAGCGTCAGTTCAGAGACCAGAAAACACCACAATTTGTTAACCTGTAAGTATCAATCATATCCTAAGAACTTAGAAAATGTTGGTAAATGTTTTACTATATTTAAACTCAGAAGAGCATAACTTTGAGCTGCACTCTATATTTAAAATGGCAAAACTTCCTTAAAGCTAAGAAGATACATATTTCAAAACCAGAATTTTATGCACCCAGATGATCTTACCCAAAAAAAAAAAAAAAAAAAAACCACCTCTTAGGAACTGCTTAATAGGTTCTCTTCAAAACGAAGAGGTCTCGGGAACCAGCAGTTAGCGTAATGGCTATGTCGCTGGACTCCCACGTAGTCGACCGCGGTTCGTGTCCTGGACCCGATGGCTTAAAACTCACGCCGGGCATGTGTGCGTGCGTGCCCAAGATCCCGAGAGGAGAATGGAGGAGAGGGGATTGCGGCGTGACCATCCACCCTGGGGGGTGATTTCTCGCTTTCTGTCTCTATGTCTCTCTCTGTCTGTCTGGCGAGCGCACACGCCCTACAGGGAAAATCTCCCCAAAAAAAAAAAAAACGAAGAGGTCTCAGCATGGAAAGAAATGCTGACATCTTCTAAGGAAGAAGGAAAAAGAATGGGAAGTCTGATGAAGTGTAAGCAGTTTTAAAACAGGTTTACAATCAGTTTTAAAACAGTAATCCCTTTGAGAAATGAAAATTCCTCTCCTAATCCCTCTGAGGGTAATATACTACTTGAATCAGAACAAGAATTCTCACTTCTACCTAAGTTCAAATGTGAGCCTTTCACAGAATCCTCTACGTTAAACAGCAAGCAGATGAGAAGACGACTTCTACCAAAAAGAGGTAGTTAGTGTTTTTCACCTGTAATATATCTTTTCTAGCTACGTGTGGAAAGATGCTTCAGTAAACTGCAATTAGGGAACTTCAAGGTTGTAGTTGACAGTGATTACTTAACTGGAGCTTGTTCCTGTGAAATGAAACTACCAGAAACCCTCAGATTCAATTTGCTTGTCATTGGACCACAGGTTCATGCTTCCCCTTGGAAATGCTAACAGGATGGAACCACAAGCCTTTAATAAAACGTGATGACCATGGAGAGCGCCCTTGAAGCTTAGCAACAGAGAACTCAACCCTAAAGGATTACCCTCTGGAAATAAGAGTGCTAGTTTGACATGGACCCCGGCCACAGTCCTAAAACCCTTGGCTGCATTTGAATTGTCCATAAAAGGTGGGAGTTGTAATAGTAGCAGACAGTAGACATCCAGCTCACTAGAGCAGATGGAACCCACCAACTCACTTTACCCAGACCTTCAAAAAGGTACACAGAACTGTCTCTCCTTGCCAAAGCAGGGTAGCTTTGAATGGGTGAATCTAAGAAAAGATTCACATGGGATTAGTAATTGGTGATTCAATTTGCCTACTGTAGCCCTTGATATAAAAAAAGACCTGAAAAATGAAAAGCAACTGCAAAGCCAGTTTCCATATTCAAGCTAAATACACACAAGTTCACACACATACACACGCACACACGGGGGCACGCGTATGTGTGCGCACACACACATACACACACAGAAAATATGGTCCCAAAGCTTTATTTTACAAAAGAAAAAAGACTCAATAACCTACTCCAGAACAGGGGCTCTTCCAGAAGGAAAATCTGGCTGGAAATACTCCCCGCTTATGTACATAATTCACTAGGGGTCAGGTAAGATTCCATTTTGTAAGAGCTGAACTTTAAACAGACAGTCACCAGTGGTGCAACATTCACTCATTAGCATAAAGTTACCCCCTAGAATGAAAAGCACTGGCCGCCTCCACCAGGATGACAACTGTATAGTAAGAGAGCTGGAGCCACGGACCATGAACTCCTGGAAAGTTCTATCAGAGCCTCAGAAGAAGAGCTCACCTCTACTGGCCTAAACTTAACTGTCACCTCATTCCTCCCTCCCCAAAGAAGGGCATCGGGAAGACAGGGAATTTTTTTTTAAATAAAAAGATGGGCCAAAGGGTCAAGAGCAGGCAATGCCTTAAAGGGCTGACATGATTCCTGTCTGGGATTGGGGGAGGGGAGGAGCATTCTGGATGTTTCTATTCCTGGCAAGGAAAGCACCTCCAGGTCCGGTACTACCAAAAAACACTAACACCCCAATGTTTGCAGAGAATGAATGGCATGCCCATGCTAAGCAACCTCACCTTGGGGTGGGATGATGGGGAGGAAGGTGTGGAGGGCTGGAAAGGGGGTCCAGGGAAGGTGTGTCTGACTAAGGGGGATGGGAGGAAAGAGGGGATGTATAAAGGGGAAGCCTGAGGCCGTATGGGAGGGTAGGAGAGAGAGAAGGAAGGTGTGGATGACTAAGGGAGGTGAGGAGCCGGTGTGGATGGCCGAGGGAATGTCTAGAAAAGGCGTGGACCGCTGAGGGGAGAGGAGAAAGGTGTGGACGATGGAGGAGGCTTGGTGTAAGGTGTGGATGGCTAGAGGAGGAGAGGGGAGGCCACGAGCCCCCTGCAGAGCAGCAGTGGCAGCAGGCCTTGGGGGGTGGCCTCGCCCGGGCTCCCCCCACCCCCCCCTTGTGGGCGTGTGCCCCGCTGCGCGTGTGCAAGGGCCAGGCCGCAGGGCCAGCACTCACCCCACGACTCCCTGGTTGTAGTTCCTCCGCTTCCACGGGGTTCCGCTGTACACGCCCCCACTGCCGTCTGCCCGGCCGCCCCCTGCGGCCCTCCCTCCGCTGGGCTGCAGCAGGCTGTAGTTGAGTCCGTAGGTGCTGGCCTTGTTGTCGCGCTTCCTCTTGTTGCTGCTGCCCGAGGCGGGGTCGGCGGGCTCAGTGGCGGGGATCGCGGACGAAGGGTGCGGGGACGAGGACGCCGAAGGGGACGAGGACGCCGA
>NW_006159927.1:1965401-1986053 GCF_000334495.1 Tupaia belangeri chinensis | reverse complement strand
CCGTCCCCGAGCTTGGCCGCGGAGAGGGCCGCACGTACCTGGACGTCTGGGCGCCTCAGACGCGCGCGCTGCCGCCCGGCCTCGGCTTTCCAGCCACCGAGACCTGGAGAGGCCGCACCGAGGTCGCCGCCAGCTCCGCAGGGAATGGCTTGTGGGAGGTGCCGCCCCGCCCCTTGTCCCCTCCCCCACTCCGGACTCGCCCGACACCTCCTGACGACTCGGCCGGCCTGGGCCTGCTTCCTAGAACAGCTTCTAGTGGGGTGAGGACACACCCCCAGAGCAGAGGAAATGCGTGTGCCCCGGCCTCCAGGACTTGTGCCCTGGGCCCCTGTCTGCGCGCTTCCCTGGGCCCCGCCCTGCCGCGCCCTGGTGGGGTGGGAGAGTCGTCGGCCTGGGCCAGGGGACTCCCCGACCGCGCTCTGAGCCTGGAGAGACCGGTGCCCACGTGCGCAGCCGGACGCGCACCTTCTTTCCCGTGTGAGAGGTCACTGTCCCGAGTGTGTAAGCCAAGGGCCCCAAACCGCTGTCATTCTAAACCCACTTGACCCAGCCACGCACACTCGTAAGCACGTGCAGATGCCCAGACACACATGGCACGCAGCCAGTGACAGAAACCTCACGTTACCGACGGCGAACCGAAGATCTTAGGTTTAAACCCCAAATCTTTTAAGCCTAAAATGAGGACTATATTGTTGGCATCGATAGAGATTTTTCTATGAGGTGGTTATTTGTATCTTTCCAATCCCTGTGATTTAAAAAAAAAAAAAAAGGGCAAAAGAGGATTTAAAGTATTTTAAGTCATCAAGAGAAAAAAAGTGAGCGCACTTCACGTGTGCACTTCAAAGTCCGTCCAAAGTCCAGAACAAATTCATGAAGCCTGATTTTGGCCTTCAATTCTGGGAGCTAAATATCCTAGAAAGGTTTTTTTGGCAAATAATGAAAACTTATTTATCAACAAGTTATTGCTCTTCCTTTTTCTTACTAAGAGAATGAGATGGCCACAAATATGGAAACTACACAAAACACTTTCAGAATGTTAGTTCATTTTGTTAGTTTATTGTTGCTGTTGCTTTACTAGAAATCAGTATTAAAATTTTTACCAGTATATGGGGGCCAGCAAGTGGCATGGTGGCTAAGGTGCTGGAATACCCACGTGGATGACCTGGGTTCTAGTTCTGGACCTGGCGGCTTGCTCTCTTTCTTTCTCTCTCTGTTATTCTCTGGCAAAACTCATGTTATAAAATAATAAATAAATAACTTAAAAAAAATTTTTTTTTTAATTTTTACCAGTATTGACCCAGCCTTTTTGGTGCTGTCTGCAGTTACCCAACAGTGCTGGAAGCCACATGGCTCACCACATGGCTGAGGGACAGTTAAGTCCTGGCATTTCCTCCCCCAAACTTGGCCTTGTGGACCTAAAACTTAGGGTGAGTAACCAAGATCCTGACAAGTCAAAGGACTAGAGGAAGAGGACCACCTGCAACCAGACCCTAATAAGGGTGACGTTCCCTTCTGTCACCCACTTGTGTACTACATCATATACTAAATAAATCATATATGAATAAAACCATATATTTTACTCATATATGGTTTATTTATAGTGTTTATATATAATGTTTTCCGAGGATGAAATGTGCTATATACTAATAAACAGCCAGGAAAATGAGTAGCAGTGTATTTTATACTATTCACACCATCAGACAAAACACTGTACCAATCTTTTCTAATTTACCAGAGCATGGAGGCCAGCAGGTGGCATAGTGGTTGGGGTACTGAATTCCCACATGGCCGACTTTGGTTCAAGTCTCGGACCTGGCAGCTTGCTTTCTCATTCTCTCTTTCTCTCTCTCTCTCCCTCTTTCTCTCTGGTCAAACTGAAAAATAATAACAAATAAAATTAAATGAAACAATTGTTTTTAAAAATTTTACCAGAATGTGTCTGCACTCATCAAAATGAGAAAGAGAGGGCGAAAGCATCCCCAATGGGGCATAGTCATGCCACAGTGACTTCTCTTCCATTTCTGCATCCTGCCAGGAATTTGAGCTTACAGACCAGTGTACTCAGTGTTTTTCAAGCACCTGGGGCTAGGATTCTAACTATGCAGTCAGCCATGAGGGATTAGTCTCCTTAACCACCAGGCCACTGGGTCAGCCCTACAAATCATTTTGTTTTGATTACCTCAAATTTGTTTTAAAAATTCCAATGAGGCTGAGCCTCTGTGGCACCATTGGTAGCATACCAGATGCAGAGCTGGAAACCACATCCTGACTGCTGTTCAAATCCTTAGCTGGGAGGCCTGAAACAAGCTGGGTGTCTGCACGTAAGCCAAGGATCCTGGCAGGCTAGAGGACTGGAGGAGAGTGGTTGCAGTATGACCAGGCCTTGCAAAGGTCTTCTATCTCTCTTTCATGCATGTTCACAACACTGTATCATGATTCAAAAACAAAACAAACAAGGTCCAGCAGCAGTGGTACTCAAAGATACTGGAGCAATATGGAAAGGACTCCTGAGGTCTCTGGGATCACCAAGATCCTGGATGGCTGAGGCTAGGGGTGGTCATAGACTGAGGACCCTTTGGAGTAACTATCTCTCCTTACACTCCCCCCCAATTCTTTCTGTCATGGAAGAAATAAATGGACTTTAAAAATTTTAAGATTGGGGGCTAGCAGGTGGTGTGGTAGTTAAGTACTGGATTCCATATGGCTGACCATGTTTTGAGTCCTGGAACTGATGGCTTGAAAATCACACCAGAGGGACCACCAGTTAGTGTAATGGCTGTGTCGCTGGATTCCCATGTAGTTGACCATGGTTTGAGTCCCAGATGCAGTGCCTTAAACTCACGTCGGGTACGTTTGTGTGCATGCCCAAGATCCCAAGAGGAGAATGGAGGAGAAGGGATTGCGGCATGGCCATGCCCCCGGGGGGTGACTTCTCACTTTCTGTCTCTTTGTCTCTGTCTCCTCGGCAAGTGTTCTTTTTTTTTTGGGCGGCCCCACCTCCCTAAAAAAAAAAAAAAAAAAAAAAAAAAAAAAAAAAAAAAACTCAGAAAAAAATCACACTGGATGTGTGTGTGTCCATGCCCAAAATCTCATGAGACTGGAGGAGGGGGATTGCAATGTGGCCATCCCACCTGTGGGGGGGGGTGACTCCTTACTTTTTGTCTCACTATGTGTCTCTGGCCAAGCACACATGTCCTATGGCAAAAAACCTTTAAAAAAAAAATTGAACACATTAGAGAAATGAATTAGTAAATGGTAGATGCCAGTTAGGATGTTTCAATAAAACTAATTTTTTTTTTATTTAAAAACAAAAAAACGCAAAGTCCATAAAAGTGAACATTATCAAATTACCACCATCGAGAAGTACCCACTGTGAAGACTTTGTTAGACAGTCTCCTGAAAGTCTTTGTGCACATTTATGTGTTGAAATATATCTAGTCTTTTCTGATGTTAAAGAACCCATTAAATGCCACTAAGACCCAAAAAACGTATTTAAAAGTAGTAATGCCAGAAATTAATACTTGTCACATTTTTCTCACTGCTTCAAGCACAGCTTCAGAACTACCAAAGTACTGGCAAAGTGATCAAATGATTAACATACCCAAAAGTACTTTGTAAAGCGTGGGCTGGTAGGCAAAGCATTTACTGTTCTCATTCACAGCAAGGAATCCACGCTGGTTGGCCCTGGTATCCCCATCTCAAGGCATTCAGCAGATCTTGGTTGAATGTCTATCATCCATGCAGAACTGAGCTAATTGCTTTGGAGGAGATAAATAAGCAACTAGAGGCTTTGGCTGCCTTCCATGAATTTACTGTCTGGTTGCAGAGGCAAAAAGAGGTGAATATTTAAACTCCAATTGCAGTTCATTGAATTAATTCAACAAATACATCTTGGGAAATTATTGTGTGCCAGATTCTAGAGATACAGCAATGTACATTGCCGTGGTCCCTGCCTTCGTGGACCTTGTATTTCGGTGAGTAAGGCAATGTATAAAGTCAGACAGTGGTAAATGCTATGCAGAAAAAGAAAGCAGGCTAAAGGGAGTGACAGGATGCTATTTTTAGATGGGCTAATCAGGGAAGGCTGCCCTGAGGAAGTGATATTAAAGCAGACTTAAGTGACAAAGTGGGCCATGACCATCTAAGGAATGATCCTTTAGACAGAAGGAATAGTAGGTATGAGGGCTTTGTGTGAATGATGATAAGGCAACGTGATTCGGTATTGAATCATCAAGTACAAGTTCGTCTTCCTTAAAAATCATCTAGCCTGGAGTAAAACAAGTGGATATTTTACATACAAAAAAAAATTCACTTTCGCCAACAAATTTGCAATATTTTGTCTTGAGGTCATTTACTACTGCTTCCCAGGAGCTAGACTGTGCTAATTTTAATAAGCCATTCCTCCAACGTTTTCATTTTGCTACTTAGAGCAAAGAAACAGACATGTATGACATTTTTCAAAGCCATCTGAATTAAATTGGGCTAAAAACCACAGACCATGAATCCAGATATCTTCCTCCATAATCTAGTACCCTATTCCTTCTTAAAACCCATATTATTCTTAGGGGAGGAAAATGTTGAGTTTATGCTCTTACAAGATTTACTGACTCAACAATTCTACAGAGTGAAAATTAAGTAGAGAAATGAAGGGAAGGAAAAAAATCACAAATTTAAATATGTTTTCATTGATTTATTAACTTGAATAAAATGAAAGGGGAATTGCGCATACATACATACATGATATTATTAATAATTGTTGTTATAATTAAGTCTTAGACAGTAGGTGATTAAATTATTCCAGCCTGGAATTAATAAGAACCATGAATAATAGTTATATAGTTACTAGTATCTTCAGCATTTAGGAAGCATTTGCTTCAGCTACTAACAGTCTTGGACTTAGGCCTCATTATAAACTTTCTTTTGTGTACAAAATATACATCATTGTACCATGCTGATTTTCAAATACAAAGAGGATTCCAAGTAGGGGAATCATATTCAAAAGGCTAAGCAATGTAGAAGCCTGTGTAGTATTCAGGACAGTCAAAATTTCTTTAATTCCGACTGTACTGGAAAGAAAATTACAGAAAAGAGGTTGCAGGTCACTCTGGGATCTTTGATGTATGTATGTGTGTGTAATGGTTCATTTTATGTGTCAACTTGACTGGGACATGGGGTGCCCAGATTAAACATTTCTATATCTGTGAAGGTGTTTTCAGATGCGACTATCATTTGGATCAGTGACTACATAAAGCAGATTGTCCTCCCATATGTGGACGGGCATTACCCAGTCTCCTCATCCAATCCACTGAGGATCCCATAGCACAAAAAAGCAGAGAAAAAGGGAAATTCCCTCTCTCTGCCTCACCCTGAACTGAGACATCATCAGTCTTCTGCCCTCAGCTGGGCTTAGACCATCAGCCCCCACTTCTCAGAACTACACCACCGCTTTCTTGCATCTCCAGTTTGCAGATGGCAGATTGTGAGATTTCTCAGACTCTACGGTCACATAAACCAATTCCTTATGATAAACATATATGTGTGTGTGTTCATTTATGTGTTGAAATATATCCAGTCTTTTCTGATGTTAAAGAACACATGAAATGCCACTAATATCTAAGACCCAAAAAAAGTATTCAAAATTAGTAATGCCAGAAATTATTACTTGTCACATTTTCTCATTGCTTCAAGTACATCTTCAGAACTACCGAAGTACTGGCAAAGTGATCAAATAACATACTCAAAAGTACTTTGTAAACTGTAAAGCGTGGGCTGGAAGTACACACACACACACACACACACACACACACACGAGAGGATTTGCAATTAAAAGATAAAAATAGGGCCAGCCCTATGGCCAGGGGGTTAAAGGAGCTGGATTCTACATGGCTGACCATAAGGTTCAAATACCAGCCCTGGAAACTTAGAAAATAATGTGTGCGTGCTTGACCAAAACCCCAACAGGGGGGCTGGCAAGTGGCATGGCATTTAAGGCACTGGACTCTCTCCCACATGGCTGACCATGATCTGAGTCCCAGACCTGGTGGCTTACTTTCTCACTTTCCATCTCTCTCTCTCCCTCCCTTTCTCTGTCTCTCTCTCTGTCTCTGTGTCTCCCTGGTCAAATTAAAAATAATAATAATAAATCAAATAAATAATTCTTTAATTAAAAAGAAAATCCCAACAGGATTGAGAAATGGAGGAGAAGGGACTGAGGTGTGTTACGCCCCATTGAGAGATGCATTCACCCTCTCCCTCTCTGTCTGTCTCTGGTAAGCACACATGCCCTCTGGCAATTATAAAAATATATGGACCAGGCCAGCAGGTGGCGTGGTTAAGGTGCCAAAATTCCTACACGGCCGACCATGGTTCAAATCTCAGACCTGGCGGCTTGCGCACTCTCGTGTGCACTCTCTCTCTCTCTCTCTCTCTCTCTGCCTTTCTCTGGCAAAACTCCTGTGAAAAAATAATAAGTAAATCTTTTTTTAAAAATTAAAGGGCCAGTGGTGGTGTGGTGGTTAAGGCGCTGGATCCCACATGGCTGATTGTGTGGTTTGAGTCCCAGACCCAGCAGCTTGGAAAACATACCAGGCACATGTGTGTGCCTGCTCAAAATCCCAAGAAGAGAATGGAAGAGAAAGGATTGTGTAGTCATTTCCCCTCAGGGTTGGGGGTGCATTCTCACCACCCACCCCCAAATCTCTTTCTGGTGAGCACATGCCCCTGCAGCAAATTTTTTAAATTTTTAAATAAAATTAAAAATTTTATTTCTTAGCATAAGCTCCATCAAGTTCAGGGCAATTTTGTAAGTGAAGATACCAACCACTTAGTACATTCCTAAAAAACCAACAGGCCTGGGAATTTTAACCATGTCAATGCGGTTTGTTTTACAATTATAATATTAACTCAAGCAAAATGAGTGCCCTTTATTTTATTTTATTTTTTAAGATAGGAAACTAGGGACCAACAGATGGTGCAATGGTTATGTTGCTAGACTCCCACATGGCCAACTGTGCTTCCAGTCCAGGACCCAGAAGCTTGAAACTCCCATCGAGCTCAAGCACATGTGTCCCCAAAATCCTGAGAGGAGAACGGAGGAAAAGGGATTGCAGTGTGGCCACCCCTCATGGGAAGTGATTTCTCGTTTTCTGTCTTTCTGTCTGTCTCTGTCTCTCTGGAGACTGTACACACCCTATAAGAAAAATCTCCCCCCTCCACAAAAAAAGATAGGGGGAAAAAAGCTGAAGGATCCAGATTGGGTCTGTAAGATGAATGCGTAATGATTTCCCATCAAAACTTTCACAAAATTGCCCTGGTTTGGGAACCAGCAGTTAACGTAATGGCTATGTCGCTGGACTCCCACGTAGTCAGTCAACTGCGGTTCGCGTCCCGGACCTGGTGGCTTAAAACCCACACCGGGCGCGTGTGCATGCGTGCCCAAGATCCCAAGAGGAGAATGGAGAAGGGATTGCGGTGTGGCCATCCCCCCTGGGGGGTGATTTCTCGCTTTCTGTCTCTCTGTCTCTCTCTGTCTGGTGAGCGCACGCACCCTATAGTGAAAAGCCTCTCAAAAAAAAAAAAAAAACTGCCCTGGTTTGATTAGAAGGATGAATAGGAGCACTGCCATGGTGAAGAAAAACCTTTCTGGTGCGGCCTTCTCTGGTGTCTTTCTGCTAAAGCTTCAGCTCACCTTCTCAAAACATTCTTAGCATAAGGAGATGTTATCATTCTTTGACCTTTCAGAAAATCAGCAAACAAGGGACCAGCAGATGGTGTGATGGTGACATCGCTGGACTCCCATAAAGTCAACCGCAGTTCGAGTCTCAGACCCAGCAGCTTAAAATTCATGCCTGGCACGTGTGCATGCATGTCCAATATCCTGAGAGGAGAATGGAGAAGGGATTGCAACATGGCCATCCTCTCTGGGGGGGGGACTCCTCACTTTCTGTCTCTCTAGCGAGTGCACACATCCTGTAGCAAAAATCTAAATAAGTGAATGAATGAATGAATATCAGCAAATGCCTAGAGCATTCCCCAGAAACTATGGCTATAATCTTTGCTCTTGACTAGTCTGTTTTGACTGGACCACTTCCACTTCTTGATAGCCATTGCTTTGAGTGTGCTTTGTCTTCAGGGTCATATGGGTAAAGCTACGGGTCAACTTCTGTTATAGTTGTTTAAAGAAATGCTGCAGGATCTCGATCCCACTTGCTTAAAATTTCTACTGAAATACCTTCTCTTTTCTGCAGCTGATCTGGGCACAACAGTTTCAGTATCCATAAAGGAGAAGTTTGCTCAACTTTAAATTTTCAGTCAGATTTATGTAAGCTGAACCAGTTAAGATGTCTACAGTGCTGGCTATTATTTCTGCTGTTAATTGTTGTTCCTCTTCACTGAGGGCACAAAGAAGATTCTTTTTTTCCTCACAAATAGATGTCAGTGGCCTGCTGCTTCAGGTGTCATCTTCAACATCATCTCATAGCTTCTTAAAATTAGTTATCCAGAGCCAGCAGGTGGTGTAGCGGTCTCTCTGTCTGTCTCTGTCTGGCGAACGCACGCACCCTATAGTGAAAAACCTCAGTCACCATGTGGAAGTCCAACACCTTAACCACCTAGCCCCAAGATCTAGCTCCTTTAACCACAAGGCAATGGGACTGGTCCCAAGATGTGTTATAACAAGTTAGTACAAATTTATTTTGGTGCAAATATATCTTGTAATCTATGCATATTTTTTTTTATTATGAGTGGTCTTCACCAATTTCATGGAGGGTCAGCTCCATGGCACAGTGATAATGCGCAGCTTAAGAGGAAACCAGATCGCACATGGAAACCATGGTTTAAATCTTCAGCTAACCAAGCCTGAAACATGCCAGGCACACACACAAGTGCCCAAGATCCAATAGGCTGGAGGCCCAGAAGAAGGGGATCACAGTGTGACTAGACCCTATGAAATGTACTCATCTCTCTAATATCACTCTCTCTGTCTCGTGTATACAAATGTACCCTATCATAAATGAAGAAAAAAAACCCTCTTATTAAAAAAGCTCATGGGGGGAACCAGCAGTTGGCGTAATAGCTATGTCGCTGGACTCCCACGTAGTCGACCACGGTTTGCGTCCCGGACCCGGTGGCTTAAAAGTCACTCCGGGCGTGTGTTTGTATGTGTGCCCAGGATCCCGAGAGGAGAATGGAAGAGAAGGGATTGCGGTGTGACCATCCCCCCTGGGGGGTGATTTCTCGCTTTCTGTCTCTATGTCTCTCTCTGTCTGGCGAACGCACACGCCCTATAGTGAAAACCTCTCAAAAAAAAAAGCTCATGGGGGTGGGGTGGGGCTGGCAGGTGGCATGGTGGTAAAGGACACTGAATTCCCATATGGCCAACCACAGTTTGAGTCCTGGACCTGGCAGCTTGCTTTCTTACTTTCTCTCTCTCTCTCTATCATTCTGTTTCTCTCTGATCAAATTAAAATTAATAAAATAAATAAAATAATTATTTTAAATAAAAAGAGTTCATGGAAAATGCATATTATGAAAAAACTATGCATGAATTTCAAAAAAATTTTGCACCAAAATAAAGTTGTACTTTAATCCCATGTTTGTAAAACATGCTTGCACTTGCTGGAGAGACAGAGCAAGACTGAGAGACAGAAAGTGAGAGTTCTCCATTCTCCTCTCAGGATTTTGGGCACACATGCACACATGCCCATCCTGAGTTTCAAGCTATTGGGTCTGGGACTCAAACCATAGGCGACTATGTGGAAGTCCAGCGACATAACCATTACACCATCTGCTAACCCCTTAAAGACATTTTGAAGTTCCTTTGTACACATTTTCCATAAATGTATGTATTTTTTAAATTTATGTTTTTAAATTTCATTTTCTTTTATACATTCAATCACATTATTTAGCTTGGTTATGTATTTATTTTTAAATATGATTAAATTATGGATTATGGTTTACATATAATCAATGTATACCTTTGGTGCTACAGTATGGATTTTAATACTGAATTAAATACAGTAAATACTTAAATACAATACACTGGATACAGCTTGCATACAGTGTATATCAAGTCAAAGATATACCCATATTGGGACCAGCAGTTAGCATAATGGCTGTGTCCCTGGACTCCCACATAGTCGACCGCGGTTTGCGTCCCGGACCCGGTGGCTTAAAACACGCCGGCCGCATGTGCGTGCATGGCCAAGATCTGAGAGGAGAACGGAGGAGGGATTGTGGCGTGGCCATCCCCCTGGGGGGTGATTTCTCGCTTTCCATCTCTCTGTCTCTGTCTAGCTAGCGCACGCGCCCTATAGCAAAAACCTCTCCAAAAAAAAAGATATACCCATATTCATCTCTTGAGCATTGAATATTATGTTATGCACATTTGTTAATAACTCTACTAATTTTTTAAAGTATGTATTGTCCATTTTTTAAAGAATCATTTCCTTTATTTATCATTATCGTTATTTTAAATTTGACCAGAGTGAGACACAAAAAGAGAGAGAGAAAGCTGGCAGGTCTGGGTCTCGAACCACAGCCACCACATGGGAGTCCAGAGCCCCTAGCCACTACTGTTCCACCTGCCGGCCCAAAACTGTCCATAATTTGTACTCTGCTGATACACCATCTCATAGCCTCCTCCCTTTACTTACATGCATTCTTGCGTCCATAAAAATTTTTCTCATGAATCCCACTCTCACCCTCCCCCAAGGAGCTCCTGGTGTTTACCCTCACTGTCTCTACTGCTGTGTTTTCGAGTCCTTCAGTTTTTGCCATAGAGTGAGTATATTCAGTATATGTTAATAAGGGACATAAGGTATATTTGCCTTTTTTTTTTTTTTGGCTATAGAGCACATTTGCTCACCAGAAAGAAAGAGAGAGAGGAAAAGTGAGAAATCACCCTCCAGGAGTCATGCCACAATCTTGTCTCCATTCTCCTCTCAGGATTTTGGGCACACATGCACACATGCCAGGCGTATTTTCCAATCTGCTGGGTCCAGAACTTGAATTATGCAGGATCTAGCTACATTAACCACATTACCTGGCTGGCCCACTATTTGTCTTTTATAGTCTGGTTTATTTTCCTTAACATTGTATCTTCTAGGTTTGTCTACTTTGTGTCAAATAATAGGATTTTGTTGTTCTTTATGGCTGAGTAGTATTCCATTGTGTATATGTACCTTATTTTTTCAATTCATTTATCTGTTTTGGGACACTTAGGTTGATTCCATCACTCAATTATTGTAAATAATACCAAAATAAACATGAATGTGCAAATGTCTCTCTGACTGATGTCTTGTCCTTGGGTATATACCCAATAGTGGAATTGCTGGGTCACGTGGTAATTCTATTTTTAGAATTTTGAAGAACATCTGTACTGTTCTCCACAGTGGCCATTCTAATTTACATTCCCACCACCAGTGCACAAGGGTTCTCTTTTCCTTGCATCTTCACCAGCACTTGTTATTCTTTTTTTGTTTGTTTGTTTTGTTTTGTTTTGGCTTTTGTTTTTTATCATAGCCATTCTGACTAGGGTTAGATCAATGTATCAATGTCGTCTTGATGTGAATTTCTCTTATAAGAGAAGTCTAACACTTTTTCATGCCTCTTAGCCATTATATGTCTTCCTTTGAGAATTACCTGTCCAGGTCAAGTGCCCATTTTTAAACTGGATTACTGATTCTGGAGGAGATGAGCTGTTTGAGTTCCTTATATATTCTGGTTTTCAATCCTTTGTCCAAGGCATAGTTTGCAAATATTGTCTCCCATTCTTTGAGTTATCTCTGTTCCCTTCATTGTGTAGAACTTTTGTTTCCTTTGCTGTGTAGAACTTTTAGCTTGATATTATATAATCTCGCTTACCTATTGGGTCATCTGAAAAGTCATGACACATTTTTCCATAGAAAAACAGAAAACATCATGAGTTTTCTGACAACCCAGGATTTCTGATGTATTGACCGTTACTTTGTGGATCTTATTTGGGAAATCTTTGCCTACTCCAATATGTTGAAATGTCTCCATTGTTTTCTTCCGGTAGTTTTATAGTTTGAAGTTTTATGTAAAATATAAACAAAATGTATGCCTTTCATACACTTTGAATTCATTTTTATAAACGCTGAGAGATAGGGATCTAGCTTCGTATTTTGGCTGGTGAATATCCAATTTCCTTAGCACCAATTGTTTCTTTCTCCACTGGATTGTGTTGTGCCCTTTGTCAAAAATCAGGTGGCTGCATTGTTAGGTTTATTTCTGGTTTTGGTTTGCTAGTATTTTTGTTGAAGATTTTGCATCTATGTTATTATAGATACTAGTCTTTGTCTGCTTTGAGTATCAAGGTGATGGCAGCTTCATAGACTTCAAATCCTTTCATTTGGGTCTTTTGGAATAGTTAGAGGAAAGTTGATCTTAATTATCTTCTAAAGGATTTGAAGAATTCCATCTGTTGAACTTTTCTTTGCAGGGAGGCTATTTATTACTGATTCAATCTCACTGCTTGTTATTGGACTATTCAGGCTTTATCTTCCTGATTCAATCTAAATAGGCTATACGTGTCCAGAAATTTGTTCATCTCTTCTAGGTGTTCCAACTTGTTAGTATATAGTTGCTCGAAATAATCCCTAATGATCTTTTCTCTATTTTATTTTAATATCCCTCAATATTTCTTTCATTTCTGATTATTTATCTGGGTCTTTTGTCTCTTCTTAGTTAATTTAGCTCATGGTTCACCAGTTTTGTTTATTCTCTCAAAGAACCACCTTTTCATTTTGTTGATGGTTTTGTATTATTCTTTTGTTCTCTACTTCATTTATTTCTATTCTAATCTTTATTATTTTTTTCTATTATGGGTTTAGTTTATTATGCTTTTTTAGCTCTTTGAGGTGTGTAATTATTTATCTGCAGTCTTTTTTTTTCTTATAAGCATTCATTGCTATAAACTTCCTTTTTAGTATTCCCTTTGCTATATCCCAGAGGTCTAGGAGTATAGTATATTCATATCACTATTTTCATGAAAATTTTAAATTTTGTTCATTCTTTTTTTTTAGAGAGAGAGATCTTTGCTATAGGGCATGTGCACTCACCAGAGATACAGAGAGAGAGAGAGAGAGAGAGAGACAGAAAGCAAGAAATCACCCCCCAGGGAGGATGCCCACGCCGCAATTCCTTCACCTCCATTCTTCTCTCGGGATTCTGGGCATGCACATACGTGTACCCAACATGAGTTTCAAGTCTCTGGATCCAGGACTTGAACCTCACTTGACTACGTGGGAGTTCAGCAATGTAACCATTATGCTCTCTGCTGGTTCATTGAAAAAACATTGATAAAATAAATTTCAGTTGCAATACTACAATTTTGCAAGACAAAACATTTTGCACACTAGTAAGACCTTTCTTTTAGGGGCAAAGTGCTCTTTTGATGACAGAAAAACTACTTGAGTTTTTTTTTTTTTTTTTTGGAGAGGTTTTTGCTATACGGCACGTGCGCTTGCCAGACAGACAGAAAGAACCAGAGATAGAAAGCAGGAAATCACCCCCCAGGGGGGATGACCACGCCGCAATCCCTTCTCCTCCATTCTCCTCTCGGGATCTTGGGCACGCATGCACACGCGCCCGGCGTGAGTTTAAGCCACCTGGTCAGAGACTCGAACCGCAGTCGACTACGTGGGAGTCCCGCAACATAGCCATTACGCTAACTGCTGGTCCCACTACTTCAGTTTTCTAATTTTTATCTACAGAAATGGGGAAATGTTTGGAAATGAGTATCAATTGTATGGGGTGATTGTGAAAGGAAAATAAAGTTAGATCAGGCTGAATTTCTTGATATAAGCTCACTGAGGAGGGATGCTTCCTATAATACTGTAGTTTGGGGCTAGCCCCACAGTGGAGTGGTTAAGGGGGCTAGATTCCCACGTGACCAAACAGGGTTTGAATCCCAGCCTGGTCGCTTCAAAAAAACACACCAGGAGTGGGCATGCCTAGAATGCTGACAGGAAGGAGAGGTGGAGGAAGAATAATTGTGGCATGACAAAGCCCAGTCAGAAGGTTCTCTTGCTCTCTCTGTTAAGCATATGTGCCCTAGGGTAATTTAAAAAAGAAAAATAAAAAAAGAAGTTCAGCTTAAAAAAAAAAAAGAAAAATATATTGTCGTTTAATTAGATAGCTCTGTTTGGTTGGCAGAGCAGGGACCAAAAAGCAGTTCACAGTGAGTAACTGGAGATACTAGGCCTGTCTTCATTTAACATAGAGGAAGGGATTCAAAGGCTTGGGGAGATCAAAATGTTAGAGTGGGATTTGTTATTTAAAACCTACTCTGGCCATTTGATGGCATGGTGGTTAAGGTGGTGGATCCCACATGGCCAACTATGCAGTTTAAGTCCTGGATCCAGCAACTTGAGAAACAGGCCAGGGACCTGTGCATGCATGCCCAAAATCCTGAGAGGAGAAACGGAGAAGAGGGGAGACTACGGTGTGACGATGCACCCTGGAGGGTGCTTTCTCATTCCCTCCTTCCCCACCTCCTGGTTAGTGCACACACCAAAATTAAAAACAAAAACAATAACAACTGGGAAACTGCCATCTTCCAGTAATTCACCACAATGACAAACACAAAAGGAGAGAGGAGAAGCACCCATTATGTGTTCTCTGGGTCTTTTAGAAAACATGGAGTGATGGAGTGGTTCCTTTGGCAAGATGCATGTGAATTTACAAGAAAGGTGCTATTGTAGACATCAAAAGAATGAGTACTGTACAAAAAGAAATGCCCCACAAATGTTACCATGGCAAAACTGGAAGAGTCTACAATGTTACCCAGCATGCTGTTGGCGTTGTTGTGAACAAACAAGTTAAGGGCAAGATTCTTGCCAAGAGAATCAATGTGCATATTGAGCATATTAAACATTCTAAGAGCAGGAATAGCTTTCTAAAATATGTGAAGGAAAATGACTAGAAAAAGAAGGAAGACTAGGGTTGGCAGATGGTGTGGTAGTTGAGGTGCTGGACTCACACATAACTGACCATGGTTCAAGGCCTGGACATGGGGGCTTGCTTTCTCACTTTCTCTCTCTCTCTTGCTCTATCTCTCTGGTCAAATTAAAATAAATAAATTAATAAAGTTAAATAAAATAATTCTAAAACCAAAGAAAAGTTATTTTAAAAAAAGAAAAAAAAAAAGGAAGACAAAGAGAAAAGTACTTGGGTCCAACTGAAGTGCCACCCTGCTCTTCTCAGAGAGGCACACTTTATGAGAACCAATGGAAAGGAGCCTGAGCTTCTGGAACCTATTCCCTATGAATTCATGGCATGATGTGTGTTAAAAAATAAATAAACTATGGTCTATAAATTAAAAACAACAACAACAACAATGGGACCAGCAGGTGGTGTGGTGAAGGCCCTGGACTCCCACATGGCCAACTACAGTTTGAGTCCCAGACCTCACAGCTTGCTTTCTCTCTCTCTGATCAAATTGAAAATAATAATAATAAATTAAATTTAAAACAACAACAACAAACAAGCAAAAACCTGCTCAGTCACACTGAGAGAATACAGAAGACATACCTTTCACCAATATGTGAGAAATAGCTTTGTTAAGAGAAAGTCCAGGGCCAGCAGGTGGTGTGCTGGTTAAGGTGGCTAGACTCTCACTCACATGGCTGACCACGGTTCAAGTCCTGGACCTAGTAGCTTGCTTTCTTACTTTCCCTCTCTCTATCTCTCTCTGGTCAACTTCAAAAAATAAAAATAAAAAAAGAAAGAAAAGAAATAATGACAATGGATAAAATTAAAATAATTCTTTAAAAAAATAAAAAGAGAAAGTCCAGCATCCTGAAGAGCTCTGCAATTTCCTGTCTTGGTAGGACAGACCTTACCATGGGAACCATGGTCACTAAACTAGGAAACTTAAATCCAGTGGAAGAAATTGGATCCCAGAGTAGGAGACAAATTGTGGCACTCCACTACCAGAGGCAATATGGGTGTAGTTCCCATACTAAATCAAGGCAGCAATCAGAATAGTCTAACTTGTGCAGATCTGTGGTGTTGTTAGCTGGTGATCACAGGCCTCCTAGAAGTGAAATACTATAGATAGAGCACCTAGTAAATTCTTACTTGATCTGTATAAGTGAAAAAGTTCCACCTCAAGTGAACAAAAATCTAAACTGAATTAAAAAGAAAAAAAGTCACAGCTCCACAATGAATTCTCAGACTTCAGCCAGTTTACAGTCCCCCAAACCCTTGCATAAAGGGGAGGCCCGTCCCCTTGAGGGAGAACCTTTGTATACTACAAAAAACGAATATCATCAATCTTTCTCCCAGCCTTCCCCCAAAAGACCTTTATGTATTGGTCAACAAAACTTTAGAAGGAACTCACAAGTTAATTAAAGGATTAATACAATGCAGACTGTCCAAACAAAATAACAAAAATTAAGAACAACAAAATACAGGGCCTGCAGGTGATGTGGTGTTTAGGACATTGGATCCCACATAGCCAATTGTACAGTTCAAGTTCCAGACAGAAAATCACGCCAGCCATGTGTGTGTGTGTGCATGCCCAAATTCCTGAGAGGAGAATGGATCTCAATATGGCCATCCTCTCTTTGCGGATGATTTCTCACTTTCCTTCTTTCTCCATCTCTCTCTGGTGAGCACACATGCTCTGAAGCAAAAAATAAATAAATAAAAAATAAAAGTAAACAAAAAATCAGATATGCCAACCCTGTGTGACCCAAGGTAAGAGGAGGCAACCCCCCAAACTGCTAACAATACCCCAAAGTGAAAACAGTTACAGGAAAGCCCCATAGTCCAAATCCATTGATTTATAAGGGAAGACAGAGATTTGCAATAGTTCAGCCAAAGCACATATTCACCAGCTGCATCTCACAGTCACTCCGCATCGCTCTAGTATATGCCATCCCCCTCACCAACCAAAAGACCATTTTAAAAAATTTATTTATTTCTTCCATGAGCAAGAGAGACAATACCCCCAACAGGGTCTTTAGGCCATGATCCACCCCAGCCTTAGCCAGCCCTGGATAATGGGCATATACACGCCCAGCATATTTAGGGAGGTCTCCAGGCATGAACCCAGAATACTCCCATGTGGATCGGCCTCACAGAGTGTCACAGTTGACCACCATGCTACTGTCCAGCCCCAGGGTAACTATGGTAACTATGCACTGAGGAAAAGGAAATGATCAGACCTCTTCATTTACGAATTCCAAGAGACTCATGTCACTGTGGCCCACCGTAGAGAGAGGGAGCTTATGGAAGTCAAGTGAAGAACGAAGTTTTAACTCCGGTCTCACAGTGGGCACAGAAAGTCCCTGAACCCATCCTGTAGTTATTTCTCCAATTCCAAAATGCAGAATTGAAATAGAAGTTCTCAGCAACTGGCGTAATCCTCATATTGGTTCCCTGACATGTGGACTGAGGTCTAACACAGCGGGAAAGACCACGAGGAAGCTAGACTTGCCTCAACTAGGAAAGCAGTAAACCAAAAGCAGTAACACATCCCGGGAAGGTAGGCAGAGATTAGTGCCATCATGAATTACTTGGAGGACCCAGGGTTGATGATTTGCACCACATCCCCATTCAATGTGCTTATTTGGCCTATACAGGAGACAGATGGGGTTTGCAAGATGACTGTGGATTTTAAGCTTGATAAGGTGGTGGTCCAATTGCAGCAGCTCTATCAGATGTGGTTTCCTTGCTTAAGCAAATTAACACATCCCCTGGTACCTGGTATGCAGGTATTTGCCTGGCAAATGCCTTTTCCCCCATTCTTATCTATAAGGCCTACAAGAGGCATTGCTTTCGTCTGTCAAGGCCAGCAAAGTACCCTCATTGTCCTACCTCAAGGGTCTATGAATTCTCCAGCTTTATACCATAATTTGGTTTATAAGAATCTTGATCAACTTGCCCTTCTATGAGATATAACACTAGTCCATTACACTAATGATATTATGCTGACAGGAGCCAGTGAGTACGAAGTAGAAATGTGGGTTGGCCCGTGGAGAATAGTAGTTAAGGGAGCTGGATCCCCCGTGGCTGACCACCATTGGAATTCTGGCACAGACAGCTTAAGAAATATGTTGGGTGCCTGTATGTGCATGCCCACAGTCCTGACAGCATGAGAAATGGAGGATGAGGGATTGTGGCATCATTGGTGGGTGTTTTCTTTCTCTCTTTTTCTCTTGCAAGTGCATGTGCCCTCTGGCATTAAAACAAAGAAACAAAAAAGAAACTAGAAATTATTAGGTTGATGCAAAAGCCATTGCAGTTTTCAGACCATGAATTTTAAATCATTATAACTAGGCTCAAACACATCTTTTTACTCAAAACAGAAACCATTACAATCAACATATTTTTGCCAACAAGAAATAAGTTTATTTCTGCAGCATGAAATTCCATGCTCTGAGATTTGATGAACTCTTGGAAAGCATCTTCTGCATCCTGCTGGTCGTGGAAGTGTTTTCCCTGCAGAAAGTTGTCGAGATTCTTAAACAGTAGTAGTCAGCTGGCAAGGAGGTCAGGTGAACATGGTGGATCAATCAGAACCACGTCGCTCGATTCGTTCAACCTTTGAAGCTTTGGTTGTGTAACATGCTGTTGGGGCATTGTCATGGAGGAGAATTGGACCCTTTCTGTTGACCCATGCCAGCTGTAGGCGTTGCAGATTTTGGGGCGTCTCATCAATTTGCTGAGCATTCTTCTCAGATGTAATGGTTTTGCCAGGATTTAGAAAGCTGTAGTGAATGGGACCAGCAGTTGGCATAATGGCTATGTCGCTGTACTCCCATGTAGTCAACCGTGGTTCAAGTCCTCGACCCGGTGGCTTAAAACTCACATCAGACGAGTATACGTGCGTGCCCAAGATCCCAAGAGGAGAATGGAGGAACTGTGGTGTGACCATCCCCCTTGGGGGGTGATTTCTCACTTTCTGTCTCTGTCTGTCTGGTGAGCACACGCACCCTATAGCAAAAACCTCTCCAGAAAAAGAAAGAAAGAAAGAAAGAAAGAAAGCTGTAGTGAATCAGACCTCACCAAACAGTGATCATGACCTATTTCTGGTGTAAATTTGGCTCTGGGAAGTGCTTTGGAGCTTCTCAGTCCAGCCATTGAGCTGGTCATTGCCAGTTGTCATACAAAATCCACTTTTTGTCACACATCACAATCTGAATGAATGGTTCGTTGTTGTTGCATAGAATAAGAGAAGATGACACTTTAAAAGAGTGATTTTTCTAAAAAAATTTCAGTCAGCTCATGAGACATGCACTTACGGATCTTTTTAACCTTTTCAATTTGCTTCAAATGCTGAAAAATTGTAGAAAGGTCAATGCTGAATTCTTTGGCAACTTCTCATTCAGTTGTAAGAGGATCGGCTTTGATGCTTGCTCTCAATTGGTTGTTGTCACTGACAGTGGCCAGCCACTAGGCTCCTCATTTCAAGGCTCTCAACTCCTTTGCAAAATTTCTTGAACCACCACTGCACTGTACACTCATTAGCAGTTCCTGAGCTAAATGCGTTGTTGATATTGCGAGTTACCACCACTGACAATTTTAAACTCAAATAAGAAAATTGCTAGGACCAGCAGTTGGTGTGATGGCTATGTCACTGGACTCCCATTGTAGTAGATTGCAGTTTGAGTTCCGGACCTGGTGACTTAAACTCATGCCAGGTGTGTGTGTGTGTGGTGTGTGTGTGTGTGTGTGTGTGTGTGTGTGTGTACCCAAGATCCCAAGAAAAGAATGGAGGAGAAAGGATTATGGCGTGGCCATCCCCTGGGCGGGAGTGATTTCTTGCTTTCTGTTTCTCTGTCTCTCTCTGTCTTCCTGGCGAGCGCACACGCCCTACAGCAAAAACCTCTCCAAAAAAAAAAGAAAGAAAATTGCTCAAATTTGCTTTTTGTCTAATATCATGTCTACAGTCTAAAATACATATACAATAATAGCAAGTAATAAATCATTAGCAAAAAAAGAAGTGAGAAATGTGCATTAAGATGATGTATAACATAACCACATTTATTTAAGAATATATGCAGTATTAAAGGGGAACTTTCAACAGTGCAAAATTGCAATTACTGGAGGCAACACATGGCATGGTGGTTATGGCAATGGACTCCCACATAGTTGACTGCTGTTGAGTCCTGGACCTGGTGGCCTGCTTTCTTGCTTTCTCTCTCTCTCTCTCTCTTTCTCTGATGAGAACACATGCCCTATAGCAAAAAAAAAAAAAAAAGAAAAAATTTTTGGAGAGGTTTTTTGCTGTAGGGCATGTGCACTCACCAGAAAGACAGAGAGAGAAAGAGACAGAAAACGAGAAATCACTCCCTCAGGGGGGGATGGCCACACTGCAATTCCTTCTCCTTCATTCTCCTCTTGGGATCTTGGGCACACATGCACATGCACCTGGCATGAGTTTAAGCCACTGGGTCCAGGACTTGAACCGTGGTTGACTACATGTGAGTCCAGGGACATAGCCATTAAACCAACTGCTGGTCCCAGCAAATTTCAAAACAACAATAAATGAAATTTAATAATTCTTAAATACACATACACATACGCACACACACACACACACAATTAATTTTGTACCAACCTGCTTCCCTTTGGCCGGAACCGCCATCTTCCAGTAATTAATCAAAATGATGAACATAAAGG
>NW_006159927.1:1956177-1965387 GCF_000334495.1 Tupaia belangeri chinensis | reverse complement strand
GGAAAGAGGAGAGGCACCCAATATATGTTCTCTAGGCCTTTGAGAAAACATGGAGTGGTTCCTTGAGCAACATATATGCTAATCTATAAGAAAGGTGATATTGTAGACATTAAGGGAATGGGTACTGTTCAAAAAGGAATGCCCCACAAATGTTACCATGGCAAAACTGGAAGAGTCTACAATGTTACCCAGCATGCTGTTGGCATTGTGGTAAACAAACAAGGGCAAGATTCTTGCCAAGAGAATCAATGTGCGTATTGAGCATATTAAACATTCTAAGAGCAGAGATGGCTTCCTAAAACGTGTGAAGAAAAATGACCAGAAAAAGAAAGAAGCCAAAGAGAAAGGTACCTGGGTTCAACTAAAACATCAGCCTGCTCCACCCAGAGAAGCACACTTTGTGAGAACCAATGGAAAGGAGCCTGAGCTACCGGAACCTATTCCCTATGAATTTATGGCACAAAAGGTGTTAAAAATAAACTAATCTATGATCCATAAATTTTTTTTTTTTGCACCAACCTCATGCTCTACATTTACTGGCAAAAATTCACAGCCTTCCATGTTAGTGAAATATCTAAGGGCCTGGTGTTGTGAGGCATGTCGAGATAGCTCTTCTAAGGTGAAGGGTAAGTTGTTGCATCTGGTCCTGCCTGCGAGCAAAAAGAGGCACGATGCTAGTGAATTTTGGTGGTAACACATTCCTTGTTTGGCTGCGATACACTATCTCATCTACTTAGTATCCCCAAAAGCTGCTGTTGATAGTTTTGTGTGGGACCCAGAACAGAAGAAGGCTCTGCAACAGGTCCATTCTACTGTGCAAGCTGCTCTGTCTGCAGCTGGGCCCATATGACCCAGCAGAACTGATGCTGTTTGAAGGGCCAGCGGCAGTTGGGGCTACTCTTCAGGGCGTTCGGAACGTCCTTAGAGGTGAATTGTGACTGGATAGTAAAGGTAATCATAAACACCAACAATGTGGGACCAACAGTTGGTGTAATGGCTATGTCATTGGACTCCCATGTAGTCAACCGTGGTTTGAGTCCAGGACACAGTTGCTTAAACTCACACCAGGTGCATGTGCATGTGTGTCCAAGATCCCAAAAGGAGAATGGAGGAGAAGGGATTGTGGTATGGCCATCCCTCCCAGGGAGGTGATTTCTCGCTTTCTGACTCTCTGTTTCTCTCTTTCTGGCGAGCACATGTGCCCTATAGCAAAAACCTCTCCAAACAAACAAACAAACAAACGAACATCAACTATGACCATATGACCTGTTACAGAAATAAGAAGGATACTTGTCATGAGTATTTTCTCCTGTTTTCTTTTCCTTTTTTTTTTTTTTTTTTTGGGGTGAATGTGAGTGTGCAGCAACTATCTTTGTTTTCTTTCTCATTTCCTTACTATTAACATATTGGTAATTAACCATATTCACCATGCTATGTGAAAGATGTCAAACACTTATTCCTCCTGTCTAACTGAAACTTTGTAGTGCATTGAGTGTTTGAAACTACAAAGTTTTAATTAGACAAGAGAAATAAGTGTTTGAAATATTTTGCACAGTATTTAAGTTATGGAATATCATCAAGGTGACAAGGACTTCCCTTTCTTTTCTGGGAAAGGGGTTAATGCATTTGCAGTGGTACCCAGGGTTATGTATTATGTACTATGCTAGGCAGAATTGTGACCTTATTTTCTTTACTTGGAGATTGAGTATGGCTTAAAGAGTTGTTTATGAGTGCCACGCTGACAAGAAATGGACTTGTGATAGTTAATTTTAACTGAACTGGGATACAGGGTACCCAGATTAAACATTACGTGTGAGTGTGTCGGTGCTGGGGTTTCTGGATAAGATTAGCATTTGAATTAGTGGCTGAGTAAAGGAGATTGCTCTCCCCTAAATGGGTGGGCATCATCCAATCCCATCATCCCATCTGTTGAAGGCCTAAATACAATAAAAAAGTGGAGGAAGCAGAAATTTGCTCTCTCTGCTTGAGCTGAAGCATCGGTCTTCTGCCCTCAACTGGGACTTACACCATCAGCCCTCAAAGTCTCAGAAATACACCATCAGCTTTCCTAAGGCTGCAGTTTGCAGAGGGCAGATTGTGGGACTTCTCAGCCTTCATAAACATGTGGAGCCAATTCCATATAATAAATCACAGATAATAATATAGAGACAGAGACGGAGATAGATAGACAGGCAGACAGATCAATCATATTGGTTCTTTTTTCTCTAGAGAAATCTAACTAATACAGTGTGTGTGTTTTATTATTAATAATACTATATAATATTAATGATAACAATCTTTTTTTGGGGGGAGAGATTTTCACTGTAGGGCGCGTGCGCTCGCCAGACAGACAGAGAGAGACATAGAGACAGAAAGCGAGAAATCACCCCCCAGGGGGGATGGTCACGCCTCAATCCCTTCTCCATTCTCCTCTCAGGATCTTGGGCACGCACACACACGCGCCCGGCGTGAGTTTTAAGCCACCGGGTCCGGGACACGAACCGCGGTCGACTACGTGGGAGTCCAGCGACATAGCCATTACGCTAACTGCTGGTTCCCAATAACAATCTTTTTTTAAGGGAGAGTTTTGCTATAGGGCACGTGCACTTGCTGGAGAGACAAAGAGAGACAGAGAGACAGAAAGCAAGAAATCTACCCCCACCCCCGGGGAGGATGACCACACCACACTCCCTTTTCCTCCATTCTCCTCTCAGCATTTTGAGCATACATGCATATGCACCCAGCATCATGAGCACACATGCACATGTGCCTGAGTCCGGGACTCTAACCACAGTCAATTACATGGGAGTCCAGTGACATAACCATTTCACCATCTACTGGTTCCTATAATAATATTTTTAAATTTGTTATAGGGCATTTGCACTCACCAGAGAGAGAAAGAGAGGGAAAGTGAGAAAGTAAGCCTCCAGGTCCAGGACTTGAACCGTGCTTATCCATGTGGGCATTGAACACCCTAACCACCATGCCACTTGCTGGCCTGTGGGCATGTGTGTATGTGTGTGTGTGTGTGTCTGTCTGTTTTAAGAGCTATGTTGGGCAACAGAGCAATGGAGAGATGTTGATCAAAGGGTACAAAGTTTCAGTTAGACAAGGGAAATAAGTGTTAGAAATACTTTGCACAGCATGGTGAATATAGTTAATAATGTAATATGTACTACAAAACTGGGAAGGGAGCAAATTCCAAATATTCATGCCACACACACACACACACAAAAAAAAAAATAGTAAGATGGATGTTAATTAGCTTGCCTTAATTATTTCCTAATGTGTACATATATTAAAACATCACTATGTACACACAGATACGTGTATGTGTATATAAGTATTGCTTTTATGCTAGAGGGTACATGCACACACACGAGAAAGAAAGGAAAGACAGACATAAAAAGCACCCCCAGTGGGGATTGGTCACACTTAAATCCTTCCTTCTCCAATTCTCCATTCCATTAGGATCCTAGGCGTTCATGTACAAACCTGATGTAAAGCCAATAGGACTTAGACTCAAACCCTAGTTGGCCACGTGGGATCCAGCCTGCTCTGCACAGTACCCAACTGCTACATCATAGGACTGCCCCATAAATATATATAATTATTCTTTGTCAATTTAAAAAATGTGTAAGTGCCTTACAGAGGCATAAGTTCTACTCCAGAACGCTCACCCATTTTAAGTGTACAGTTCAATGATATTTTTACAGAGCTATGCAACCGTCATCACAATCTAATTTTGGAATACTTCCATCTCCTGAAAGATATTTAAGGCCTGTTGGTAGTCAATCCCTTTTCCCAACTCTAGCCCCAGGCAGTTACTTATCTTCTTTCTATTTCTATAGAATTGCTTTTTCTGGGTAATCTCTTGTTTTTCGTGGTGACTCTATAGAACTTGACTGTGTTATGTGCTAAAATCTCCACAAAGAATTGCTAACCCAGACCAAAGTCAATGAAAGAAACACCATTAGAGGCCCAGCCACTGTGGCACACACTGCTAAGATGCTGTGCTAGGCAGGCTGGAACCACATGGGTCTGGGTTCAATTCTTGCTCCAACCTAAAGGCCAAGCTTGGTGGTACGCACGTGTAATCCCCCAATTTGGGGAGGCTGAGACAGGAGCACAATATGCTTGAGGCTGGCATGAGAAATACAGTGAGGTCCTGTTTAAAACAGAGCTGGGGGGACCAGTGGGTGGCATGGCAGTTAAGGCTCTGGGCACTCCCACATGGCCAACCATGGTTCGAGTCCTGGACCTGATGGCTTGCTTTCTCACTTTCCCTCTCTCTCTCTCTGTGTGTCTCTCTCTGGCCAAAATAAAATAAATGAACAAATAAATAATTAAATAAATACTTTTAAAAAATCAGAGTTGGGCATGGTGGTGGATATACCTATAGCCTCAGTTACTCAGGAGGCTGAGACAGTAGGGTTAATACATGGTAAGACCTTGTCTAAAAAAAAAGAGGATCAGTCTATGACACAGTACTAAGGTACTGCTCAAGAGAAACTAGATCCCGTATGTTGAGTGCAGTTCAAATCCCCAGCCCAGTCAGCCCGAAACACATTACGAAACATGCCAGTGCCCAGGATCTAGTGAGCTGGTAAAGTGGAGGAGGGGGATCATGGGGTGACTAGACACTGTAGAAGGTGCTAATCTCTTTCTTTTTTTCTCTCTTTCTCATGCACATGTGCACGTACTCTATAATGAAACAGGAAATTTTTTAGAGAGAGATTTTCGCTATAGGGTACGAGGAAATTTTTTTTAGCGAGAAATTTTCACTATAGGGTACATGAGCTCACTGGAGAGACAGAGAGAAACAGAGAGACAGAAAGCGAGAAATCACCCCCTAGGGGGGATGGTCACACCGCAATCCCTTCTCCCCCATTCTCCTCTCAATATTTTGGGTAAGCATATACATGTGCCCAGTGTGAGTTTAAACCCACCAGATCCAGGACTCGAACCATAGTTAGCCATGTGGGAATCCAGAGACATAACCATTATGCCATCTGTTGGTCCCAGGAAATTATTCTTTTTTTTTAAGTAAGGAAGCAGGCCAGTTGATGTTATAGTGGTTATGGTGGCTGTTTCCCACATGGCTGACTGCACATTTCAAGTCCTGGGCAAAGCGGCTTGGAAAACATGTTGGGACGGTGTGCATGCATACCCAACACCCCAAGAGAATGAAGAGGGATTGCAGTGGTCATTCCCCTAAGGGATGATTTCTCAATTTCCCTCTCTCTCTTTTTCTCTGGCGATTGCACATGCCCTTTAGCAAAACAAAACAAAAACAAAAAGGAAAAGAGAGATAGGTAGATTACCAGAATGAGTGCATTTTCTCTTGGTTGTAAACCCAGAGGTAAAAAGTTCAGAACTTTTTCAGCTTCAGGTTTTGACAGGGCCATTAAGACTATTCCTTCTACTATTTTGCATGTCAATAAAGGAGGTAGTGCTCTTGCCCAGGGGCTGCAGAGCAGATGAAGGTCCTTGGACAGTCATTCTGGACAGAAAATGTAGGCACCCACCAGGATCCAGCACCTGAATGCACTTGCAGTTTACCGGCTCTGTAGAACACCTCACTGCCAGGTAGTCTGCGTCTCAGGAAGAAGGTCTCAGATAAGGTCCCCCCTGAGAAGATGCTCAACAACTGCTTATGTCCCTTGCCACTAAATATCCAAGCAGAGAGATTCCATTTCTTTTTTTTTTTTTTTTTTTTTTTTGCTATAGGGCGCATGCGCTCGCCAGAAAGCCAGAGAGAGACAGAGAGACAGAAAGCAAGAAATCACCCCCCAGGGGGATGACCATGCTGCAATCCCTTCTTCTCCATTCTCCTCTCAGGATCTTGGGCACACATGCACACACGCCCGGTGTGAGTTTAAGTCCATTACACCTGGACTCGACTACATGGAGACCAGAGACATAGCCATTACACCAACTGCTAGTCCCAAGAAATTCCATTTCTAAAGACAAAGGCTCTGTCTTCCATGTCTCAGTAAATGGTGACTCCCATCTCCCAGATGTCCCTCCTGTCCCCCGTTCCTTTCTACCACACATTTGACCCACCACCTACGCTGCAGATACACTACCTTCAGATAGCAGGTCCCTATCGTCAGGAAATGCACCAGTAGCAGGTGGGTGGAAGCCCCCATTGTGTCTTGCCAAGACCATTAAGCCTGGTCTCTCTGCTGCCATCCATGCTTACTTTAATCTGTTCTCAACCAAAGAAGGAAGCGACCCTTTACAAAGGTAAGCCGACAGATTCCCCTCTGCCCCAGCTTTTCCAATAACTCTGAATCACACTCAGAGATCCTCAAAACATTCACAAAGCCCGACTGCGTCCACCCCATCTCCTCTCCAGTCTCACATCCTGTTACCTGGCCACTGTGCTCTACCTGCTCAGGTCGCCTCACGGCTACTGAACTCTCCAGGTGGGGCCTGAGCAGCCTTACCGCAGCCCTCTCCTCTCAGCTCTCTGCTTTCCCATGTCTCTGCTTAAATGTTGCTGCCCCAGGAGGCCTTGTCTGACAAACTCTTCTGCAATAACACTCCTTTACTCCTGCTCCCTTTATCCAAATTGATCATTCTCCTTAGCCCTGTTTTGAGTACTGAGCGTATTTGCCTGTTTGTGTGCTCTCTTCCCCACTACAACGTAAGTTCTGTGGGCACTTGGCTGGCATAGCTGACATACTCGAAGATGGCCTCGGTGCTGCCCACTTCCTGGTGTTTACGTCTTTGTGCTGATACAATTTCTTCTCCTTCAGTGTAGGTGGAACCCGTGACCTGCTTCTAACCAACAGAATACAGCACAAGGCTGGGGTGCCATTCCCAAGAATCTGTTACTTCACATGAGACTCCATCTTGCCAGCAGATGCACTATCACTCTCCTGCTGGCCTGAAAGAAGCAAGCTGCCATTGGTGATCTGCCTAGGGCAGCTTCTGGAAGCTGAGGGCCTCCAGTTTGCAACTAGTAAAAAGCCAGAATTCTCAGTCCTATCATTATAAATAAATGAATTCTACTAATGCCAGAGTGGGCTTAGAAGCAAAGTATTTTTTTTTTTTAGAGAGGTTTTCGCTATAGGGCGCGTGCGCTCACCAGAAAGACAGAGAGAGACAGAGAGATAGAAAGCAAGAAATCACCCCCCAGGGGGATGGCCACGCTGCAATCCCTTCTCCTCCATTCTCCTCTTGGGATCTTGGGCACGCACGCACACGCGCCCGGCGTGAGTTTAAGTCGCCGGGTCCAGGACTTGAACTGCAGTTGACTATGTGGGAGTCCAGTGACATAGCCATTACTCTACCTCCTGGTCCCTAGAAGCAAATTCTTCAATTGAGCCTCTGGATGAGAACACAGCCCTGATGACACCTTGACTGCAGGCTGGCGAGAATCTAAAGCAGGTAACTCAGCAGAGCAGCGCCTAAATTCCTGACCCACAGAGGCTGAGAGATAATAAATATGTTGTTTTAAGCTACTATGGTTGTAGTAATTTGTTATATAGTATAAAACTAATGTTTTTTTTTGTTTGTTTAGGGTTTTGCCATAGGGTGCATGCACTTGCTGGTGAGAGAGTGAGAAATTACCCCACAGGGGAGATGGCCATGCCACACTCCCTTCTCCTCCATTCTTCTCCTGGAATTTTGGGCATGCACATGCGCCCAGTGTGATTTTCAAGTCACCGGGTCTGGCCCTCTAACTGTAGTTGGTGACGTAGGAGTTCAGTGCTTTAACCACTACACTATCTGTTGGCCCCACTAATTATTGATTGATTGATTGATTGTCTTATTTATTTTTCCAGCGGGCACATGCGTTCACCAGAGAGAGACAGAGAGAAAGAGAGAGGGAGAAAGCACCCCCAATGGTCATGGTCATGCCACAATCCTTTCTCCATCCTCTTGGGATTTGGGGCACTCATGTACACATATTGGCATGTTTTTCAAGATGCAGGAGTCAGGATTTGAGCCATAGTCAGTTATGTGGTATCCAGCTCCCCTGACCACTAGGCTACAGAGCCTGGCCCTATGGTTTGTTTTGTTTGTTGCTCTGTCTCGATTTACTTAGAATCCAACAAATACTAAGTGTTCAGTAAATAGTTGCTGAATAAATACATTGTTATGGAAAAGAAAAAGAGTAAATGAACCAGACAACAGTGTTATAATAGGTTGCCAACTGGGTGTGTGCTCATGTGTGCGCATGTGTCTATATATCTTGCATCTCTGGAAGGATATACAAGAAAGTGACAGATGGTGCCAGCAGGTGGCGTGGTGGTTAAGGCACTGGACTCCCACATGGCTGACTGTGGTTCAAGTCCCAGACCTGGTGTTTTGTTTTCTCACTTTTCCTCTCTCTCGTTCTGAGTCTCTCTCTGGTCATATTAAAAAATAATAAATAAAATTTGATAACTAATTCTTTAAAAAATAAAAAAGAAAGTGACAGATGTCTGGTGGGAAGCTAAAGAACTAGAAATCTGTGAAGAAGAGAGACTTTCACATTATACCCCATTAAACTTTGAAAATTTTTAAAAGTGTTTGCTATAGGCCATGAACATTCACTGGAGACAGAAGAAGAAAAAGACAGAGACAGAGAGAGAGAAAGTGAGAAATTATCCTGGGTGGGGGATGGCCATGCCACAATCCCTTCTCCTCCATTCTCCTCCCGGGACCTTGGATACACGCGCACAAGCACAGGCACGATCCTCAAGCTCATGGTCCAGGACTCAAAACAGCATTGTTAGCCATGTGGAATCCAGCCACCCTAACCTCCATGCCACCTGCTAGTCCAGGATTTTTTTTTTTAAGACAAAGTTTTGCCAGTTTTTTTTTTTGGAAAGGTTTGTGCTATAGGGTGCGTGCGCTCACCAGACAGACATAGAGAGAGAGACTGAAAGCAAGAAATTGGCCATGCCACAATCCCTTCTCCTCCATCTGAAAGCAAGAAATTGTCCATTTCACAATCCCTTCTCCTCCATTCTCCTCTCAGGATCTTGGGCACGCATGCATACGCGCCTGGCGTGAGTTTTAAACCACTGGGTCTGGGATGGGAACAGCGGTCGACTACATCGGAGTCCAGCAACATAGCCATTATGCTAACTGCTGGTCCCAGTTTTGCCATATTATAATCCTCCTGCCTCATTCTCCCATATAGGCCTACAAGAGCCCGGCTATTTTTTTTTTTTTTTTTTGAGGGGTTTTTTTCTTTCCCAAAAAAAAAAG
>NW_006159927.1:1947294-1956045 GCF_000334495.1 Tupaia belangeri chinensis | reverse complement strand
ATAGGGCGCATGTGCTTGCCAGACAGACAGAGACAGAGAGACAGAAAGCGAGAAATTACCCCCCAGGCGGGATGGCCACGCCGCAATCCCTTCTCCTCTATTCTCCTCTCAGGATCTTGGGCACGCACACACACGCGCCCAGCGTGAGTTTAAGCTGTCGAGTCCAGGACTCAAACCGCAGTCGACTACGTGGGAGTCCAGCGACATAGCCATTACGCTAACTGCTGGTCCCAGGCTGGCTCTTCTTTTCGATGGATTTCTGCTATGTTCCCAAGGCCAGCCTTGAACTCACAATTCTCCTGCCTCAATTCTCCTGAGGCACAGGTTATTGCATCTAGCCTTCAGGTTCCCAGTCTACAGAGCACAGTGTCTTAGCAGCATGCACTCCCATGCCTGGGTCTGTTTTGTTTTTGTTTTTCTCTATAAATGTTTCACTTAAACACACACATCTCCAAACAAAATAACCCTAAGACATTTCTTTTTCTTTTTTTAAACTGCCAGAAGATGTGTGCATTCACAAGAGAGACAGAGAAGAAGAGAGAGAAAGCATCCCCAAACACGGCATAGTTATGCCACAATTTCTTCTTCTCCATTTCTCCATTCTGTTGGAATTTGGGCCATGTTCACACCCACACTTGGCATGTCTTTCAGTGTGCTGGATCCATGGTTTGAATAGCGGTCAACCATGTGGGCTCTGGCTCCTTTAACCAGTAGGCTGCAGCGCCAGCTCAACTTCAGAGGTCAGGAGACGCCAAAGGTCTCCAAGTCAAATCACATCTTCGGGCCTTACTCCTGGACTCAGTGCTCCAATTTCCCCTTCCAAGAATATGCTAATCTATTGTACATTTCCACCTGATCCCTCTCCAGGAAGTACTGTGGCAGAGCATTTTCAGCAAAAGACTCACTACAGACAGAATTAAATATGTTTTGAACTACTGGCACATCACGCTTTGACTGCCTCGCCAAGCAGCAGAAAGGCAAATTCTGTTTCCAGATGTGTCAGCCAAGCCACAGGACCTTTACAAAGGGAAAATGCAACACACAGGGGACTGCGCTTTTCATGTATTGTTATTATGGAACCAGGCTCGGCAGACATTTCATTTGGGAGAAATCTGCATAATCCAAGTTATGTGCCACAATTTCTTCTTCTCCATTTCTCCATTCTGTTGGAATTTGGGCCATGTTCACACCCACACTTGGCATGTCTTTCAGTGTGCTGGATCCATGGTTTGAATAGCGGTCAACCATGTGGGCTCTGGCTCCTTTAACCAGTAGGCTGCAGCGCCAGCTCAACTTCAGAGGTCAGGAGACGCCAAAGGTCTCCAAGTCAAATCACATCTTCGGGCCTTACTCCTGGACTCAGTGCTCCAATTTCCCCTTCCAAGAATATGCTAATCTATTGTACATTTCCACCTGATCCCTCTCCAGGAAGTACTGTGGCAGAGCATTTTCAGCAAAAGACTCACTACAGACAGAATTAAATATGTTTTGAACTACTGGCACATCACGCTTTGACTGCCTCGCCAAGCAGCAGAAAGGCAAATTCTGTTTCCAGATGTGTCAGCCAAGCCACAGGACCTTTACAAAGGGAAAATGCAACACACAGGGGACTGCGCTTTTCATGTATTGTTATTATGGAACCAGGCTCGGCAGACATTTCATTTGGGAGAAATCTGCATAATCCAAGTTATAGAGTTGCTCTGGAGTTTGGGGATGGTTTAATAGGAAGCTCAGAAAAGCATAGCCAAAATAATTGGGGAGAGGAAACTAATTTCCATGATCTGTTTGGCTGACATGGAAAAATCTACTGGTAAATTTGCAGGTTCAAGGCCAGCGCACAGAACCCATTTCACAGGAAGAAAGACTGAGGCAAAAAGAGCATAGAGCTCTAGGCAGCCACACACTGAGCCAGAGCTGCCAGGAATATCAGCTATGAACAAACCATATCACATCATGTTAGCGGACCGGTTTCAAATTTGTAGCTCCTGATCAGTTTTGAAACTAGCCTATGTATTTATTTTAGTTTTTTTTTTCTTATAAAAAAGAGATTTTTTGCTCTAGGGCCTGTGTACTTGCTGGAGAGACAGAGAGAGAAAGAGAGACAAGAAGCAAAAAATCGTCACCCAGGGGGATGGCCACACCGCAATCCCTTCTCCTCCATTTTCCCCTTGGGATTTTTGGGCATACACACACATATACCTGGTGTGAGTTTTAAGCCACCGGGCCTGGGACTCAAACCACATTCAACCATGTGGGGGTCCAGCAACATAACCATTATGTCATCTGTTGCTCCCTGTTTTGTTTTTGCTAATAATAGAAAATACCTGAACATTTATACCTGAACAGTAGAAACCTCTAGTAACAGAGGTTTATTCAGCTCACGGTTCTGAAGTTCAAGGTCCATGCACCATATATGGTAGGGGTCTTCCAGGGGCCTGATCAGATCAGAAGAACAAGAGCAAAGTAGAGTGCTATCCACAAGTCTCTCTATTCTGGTCTCTTTCCTTTTTATAAACCCACCAGAAGGGGCAGCAGGCGGCATGGTGGTTGGAGCACAGGACTCACACATGGCCGACCACTGTTTGAGTCTTGGACCTGGTGGCTTGCTTTCTTGCTTTCTCTCTCTCTTCCTGATCAGCATGCCTGCCTTAATGCAAATTAAATAATAATAATAATAATAAATACAATTGAATAAATAATTACTTAAAAAAAAAAAGCCCACCAGAACTCAATCATGGGTACTTCACCCTAATGCCCTTCACCCCGATCTCTTCTGAAAGGCCAACTTTTGACACCATTATTGGATCAAGTTTTCACTCTCTTAATCTCATTATAATAGATCATCAACATATGAACTTTAAGTGGGGAGGGACATATCCAAAGTACAGCAATAACTAACCGAAGACACAATGAAAGCCATTTCTCGCAGGCCTACAGAGAATATTCGAGACCCAGTGCAGGGGAGGTTCCTGTGAGTACATCATATTTACCTCAGCCATAACTGAGGGACTATAACCACAGCAACCCAAGATTATTGACCTTGTTCAAAGTTCTAAAACAGGACCTGAAACCCGCAACCACAGATAATGTTCATAATCAATATCTGAGAGTTGATGGCTAAAACATAGTAAGTTATGAGATGTTATCTCTATCTAGCTTCTTAAATCGTGTGTGTGTGTGTAAAACATTAAATTTCTCACAGATGATACTGTGGCTATCTGCTTGATTGCTCCAACTTCTCAGGCTACACATATTGCCAATGTGGATGCCAGGTTGTGATTTTGAAGCTCAAAAGCTCTACTTTGTGGGACCAGCAGATGGCGTAATGGTTACGTCACTGGACTCCCATGTAGTCAACTGCAGTTCAAGTTCCAGACCCAGAAGCTTGAAATCTCATGCTTGGCACTTATGTGTGCCCAGGATCCTGAGAGGAGAGTGGAGGAGAAGGGATTGCAACTTGGCAATCCACCTGCAGAACGATTTCTCACTTTCTGTCTCTCTGTCTCTCTCTGGCGAACGAACGCACCCTATAGCAAACATCTCTCCAAAAAAAAAAAAAAGAAAGAAAGAAAAAGAAAAAAAAGCTCTACTTTGTAATTTGGCCAAAATTGCATCCTTTCTGAGGAATATTTGGGTATGCAACTAAATAGCTGTCTTTACTATTCATTCATTCATTCCATTGACAATTAACTCTGTGCTACGAAGAGGCATAAGTTAATGGCCTTATTCGCAGTCTAATGGTACTTGGGTGTGTAGGTGTGTTTTCTTTCACGGTTTTTTTAATCATCCTGGGCGGTATGACCATATCACAATCACTTCTCCTCCATTCTCCTTTCGGGCTGGCCAGACTTGAAATGTGCAGTTGGCCATGTGGAATCCAGCTGCCTTAACTACCATGTGACCTGGCTGGCCCATGTGGGTGTGTTTTCTAAACTATATGCCATTGTGGCCAAATCCACTTTTTTTTTAATTGCTAGGGATTGCATGCAGTCGCTAGAGAGAGACAGAGAGAATAGGGGAGAAAGCATCACCCTAGTGGGGCATGGTCACACTGCAACCCCTTCACCATTTCTCCATCCTGCTGGGACTTGGGACATGCTCACTGACACATGGGTGTGGGACTGGAACTGCAGTCGGTTATGTGGGATCTGGCTCCCTTAACAACTAGACTACAGGGCCAGCCAGCCAAATCCCTTTTGAATCGCCTGGAAGGCAAGCTCCTCGAGGACAGGCAGGAAGGATGTACAACTCTCATGGACCTGAGGGCTACAGAAGCAGAGTATCTTGATTACATATCCTCAGACTCCCAAGTAATGAGAAGAAAGGGAAAAAATGATCAGGAAGAATCTAGCTCAACATATTTCAAAAAACAAAAATTGTACATCATTCGATCTCTCCTTCCAACGGTGCTAGGGATGCATGTACTAATAATAACCACATCCAGGGGCCACCAGCTAGCATAATAGTTAGGGTGCTGGAATCCCACATGGTAGACCATGGTTCGAGTCCTGGACCCCGTGGCTTCATGTATGCGTGCATATCCAAAATACCCAAAGAAGAAGCGTGACCACCCTCCAGTGGGTGATTTCTCACTTCTGTCTCTGTCTCTCTCTGTGCCTCTGGTGAGCTCATGCATTCTATAGAAAAATATCTCAAAAATAATAATAATAACCACATATGTCCATTCTATTACCGTTCGAATCTGCTTCACGTTGTGATCCAGCAGCTGAGAAAAGTTGACAACAGTGGAAACTGAGGTTCATTGATAATGTCGTACAGCCTATAGCTCATTTTCCCAAATGACTGTGAATTAAACATCTAACCACCAAATATGAGAGACCTCAAAATAACATTCCTTTTCTGTTATTTTTTTATAGTCATTTAAATTCATGAAAAATGAAAAGGAGCAAAAGAAAAATGGAAAATAAGAACATTACTACAAATACCCTTGTGGAATTGGACAAACTCATGTCACATGATGGCTTCCAAAGACAGAGAGGAAAGATAAAGAATTTACTCATTCAATGCTACATAAATATTTGGAAAAATCTCAACGTCAAGCACACATTAAAATTTGGTATGAGTGGGGGCCAGCAGATGGTGTGGTGGTTAAGGCGCTGGAATCCCACATGGCTGACCACAGTTCGAGTCCTAGCCCTGGTGGCATGGCTTGCTTTCTCACTCTCTCTCTCACACACACTCTGTCCCTCTCTATTAAAATAAAATTAAAGTTAAATAAAATAATTCTAAAAAATAAATAAATTTTTAAAAATTTGTTATGAGCCAGACTAGCAGGTGGCATGGAGGTTATGGCTCTGGGTGTCATCTAACTGCCTGCATAGTTTGAGTCCCAGACCTGGTGGCTTGAAAAGCACACCAGGTGTGTGTGTGTGCACACACACATGTGCAAATCCCAAGAGACAAATGAAAGAGAAGGGATTATGGCATGGCCATCCTCCCAGGGAGTGATTTTTCACTTTCTTTTTATATCTCACTCTGGTTCACACATGCATTCCATAGCAAACAAAAACAAAACAGAAAAATTGGTCCCAGCCAGCTGAGTAGTGCAGCAATAATGTGCTCTTCAAGAGACACTGGATCCTGGGCAGGCCCTGTGGGCCTGGTGGTTGAGGGAGCCAGATCTCACATGGGCTAAGTCCCAGACCCAGCGACTTGAGAAACATACTGGGAGCATGCATGTGTGTGTACACACACCCCAAATCCCAACAAGATGAAGAAATGAAAGAGATGGGATTGTGGTGTGACTATGCCCCATTGGAGGATGCTTGCTCTCTCTGACAAGTACATGTACGCACTCCCTGGCAAAGAGAAAGAGAAGAGAAAAAAGCTGGATCCCACATGGAGGCAACAGCTCAAATCCCCAGCCCGGGCAGCCTGAAATGCGCTGGGCACATGAACAAGTTCACAAGATCCAGTGGGCTGGAGGACTGTAGGAAGGGAATCACAGCATGACCAGACCTGTGGAGAGTGTTCTCCTCTTTCTCACTCTCAAGTCTGTGTGCACGTGTTCTATCATGAATAAAGGGGAAACAAAGGGATCTTTTCATGTTTGTCACATTGGCAAAGATTAAATGGTGTGAAAATATCCGGTGTGGTAAGAGTATGGGAGAAACAAGTATGGTGTGCTTGGTGTGGGAGTGTAAAGCAGAACAAAAGCTTTGGAGGGTTACTGTGGTCCTCTCGCTCAAGTTAAAAGTGGGTGTGTGTCCTTTGACCCAGTGTCTTAGTCTGCTTGGAATATCAGAACAGAATAGCCCAGTCTGTATGTCTTAAATAACAGAAATGTTTTCTCACAGTTCTGGAGGCTCGAAGTCCAAAGTCAAGGTGCCATCAGGGTTGAGCTCTGCTGAGATCTCTCTTCCTGGCTTGTAGATAGTCATTGTCTTATTGTGTCCTCACGTGACCTCTTCTTGGTGCACATGAAGACAGAAGAGAGATGGAGAGATTCCTGGTGTCATGTCTTCTTTCTTTTTTTATAGAGAGGTTTTTGCTATAGGCATGTGCACTTGCTAGAAAGACAGAAAGTGAGAAATCACCCCCTCAGAGGTGATGACCATGGAGCAATCCCTTCTCCTCCGTTGTCCTCTCAGGATTTTGGGCATGCATGCACATGTGTCCGGTGTGAGTTTTAAGCTGCCAAGTCTGGGACTCAAACCACCGTTGACTACATGGGAGTCCAGCAATGTAACTATTATGCCATCTGCTGATCCCTTGTGTCCTCTTATTATGAGGTCACCAGTCCTGCCAGAATAAGGCCCCTCCCTTCTGACCTCATTTAACATAATGACCTCCCTAAAGACCATGTCTTAAAACAAAGCCACACTGGCAGGGGCATTTGGGGGGAGGTGGGGAGGGTACAATTCAGTCCATAAGGCTAAACTGAATTTTATAAATTTATCCTACATACATGTTCGCATATGCATAAGAATCTTTAAATAAGAATGTTTAAAGTAGTGCTGTCAGGTCGACAGGTGACATGGAGGTCAAGGTGCTGGATCCCACATGGTTGGCTGTATGGTTCAACTCCCAGACCTGGCAGCTTGAAAATCACGTCAGGTTCATGTGTGCCTGTGCCCAAAATCCTTAGAGGAGACTGAAGAAAAGGGATTTCCAAGTGGCCATCCCCTCAGGGGGTGATTTCTAAGCCCCTCCCACCCCATCTCTCTGTGGTGAGCGTATGCACCCCAGAGCAAAAACGGAAAGAAAAAAAAAAGAGAGAAAAAGAGGCGCATTGTCAGCAGCAGAGAACCGTAACCACCAGAAGCACTCAGTAAGAGGGGCTTGTTATAGACACATCTGGCCAATAAAACCCCACCTACGTAGGGTCAGCAGGTGGAGTGGTGGTTGAGACCCTGGACTCCCACATGGCCAACCACAGTTTGAGTCCCAGAACTGGCAGCTTGCTTTCTCACTTTCCCCTCTATCTCTCCCTCTCTCCATGTCTCTCCCTGGTAAAATTTAAAAAAAAAAAAATAGTAACAAAATTAAAACGAACAAAAAACAATACTACACATCCAGTAAAACGAGTAAGCCATGGTGGTGGTGGTGGTGGTGGGAGACCATTCTTTTTTTTTTTTTTTTTTTTGAGAGGTTTTTGCTATAGGGCGCATGCGCTCACCAGAAAGACAGAGGGACAGAAAGCGAGAAATCACCCTCCAGGGAGGATGGCCATGCCGCAATCCCTTCTCCTCCATTCTCCTCTTGGATCTTGGGCACGCACACACACATGAGTTTAAGCCACCAGGTCCGGGACGTGAACCACGGTCGACTACATGGGAGTCCAGCAACATAGCCATCCAGAAAGATGGTGGATTGAACCCATATCTATTTGTTTTGCCTTCTTAAGCTTGCTAAATTGGCAATAAGGGGACTTTAAAAAAAGTTTGTCAGGGACCAGCGGTTAGCATAATAGCTATGTCACTGGACATATATGGTCCACTGCATGGTTCAAGCCCCAAACCTGGCAGCTTGTAAAACATGCTGGGTATGGGGGTGTGTGTGCTCAAAATCTCCCTCCAGGAAAATGAAGAGGAAAATGAAGAAGGGAATGTGGTGTGGTCATCCCTCCTGGGGAGAGGTTTCTTCCTGTCTCTCATGCGAGCGCACAAGTCCTATAACAAAAATCTCTCTATGAATAAATAATAAAATAAAATACACGCTCATGACTCCTTCCTTTACTGTGGCCTTGTCTCTTTTTTTCCTTTCATAAATTTCTCTGAAGACTGGTCTGTCTTCACAGGCTCCATGTCCTCACCTCGGATACCCCCGCAATTCCCTCCAATCTGACCCCTGACCTGATCACTCATGGGAATAGTTCTTGTCAAAGTCACCGGTGAATCCCAATCACTAACTAGCTGACATTTTTTTCTCTCTCCTCTTACTGTACCTTTAGCCTGCAACTAGCCTGCAACTAGCCTCTTCCTCCTGAAAGCATTCCCTTTCCTGCCTGTGCGTCTCTGATTTTTCTCCCACCTCTCTGGTGACTCCTTCTGTGGTTCTTTTCAGGCTCATCTTCCAAGGAGGCCATTAAACCCTAGATATCTTGAAGGCTTTGTCTCATCTCAGTCTTCTTTTCTCTACCTCTTTCGAGCCTAGTTGTCCTCAATGTCTCACAGATCCTTTTAGGGGGCCTTTTTTTTTTTTTTTGAGACATTTTCACCATAGGGCACGTGCACTCGCCAGACAGGCAGAGAGAGACAGAGAGACAGAAAGCGAGAAATCACCCCTAGG
>NW_006159927.1:1939280-1947223 GCF_000334495.1 Tupaia belangeri chinensis | reverse complement strand
CGCAATCCCTTCTCCTCCATTCTCCTCTTGGATCTTGGGCACGCACACACACATGAGTTTAAGCCACCAGGTCCGGGACGTGAACCACGGTCGACTACATGGGAGTCCAGCAACATAGCCATCCAGAAAGATGGTGGATTGAACCCATATCTATTTGTTTTGCCTTCTTAAGCTTGCTAAATTGGCAATAAGGGGACTTTAAAAAAAGTTTGTCAGGGACCAGCGGTTAGCATAATAGCTATGTCACTGGACATATATGGTCCACTGCATGGTTCAAGCCCCAAACCTGGCAGCTTGTAAAACATGCTGGGTATGGGGGTGTGTGTCCCCAAAATCTCCCTCCAGGAAAATGAAGAGGAAAATGAAGAAGGGAATGTGGTGTGGTCATCCCTCCTGGGGAGAGGTTTCTTCCTGTCTCTCATGCGAGCGCACAAGTCCTATAACAAAAATCTCTCTATGAATAAATAATAAAATAAAATACACGCTCATGACTCCTTCCTTTACTGTGGCCTTGTCTCTTTTTTTCCTTTCATAAATTTCTCTGAAGACTGGTCTGTCTTCACAGGCTCCATGTCCTCACCTCGGATACCCCCGCAATTCCCTCCAATCTGACCCCTGACCTGATCACTCATGGGAATAGTTCTTGTCAAAGTCACCGGTGAATCCCAATCACTAACTAGCTGACATTTTTTTCTCTCTCCTCTTACTGTACCTTTAGCCTGCAACTAGCCTGCAACTAGCCTCTTCCTCCTGAAAGCATTCCCTTTCCTGCCTGTGCGTCTCTGATTTTTCTCCCACCTCTCTGGTGACTCCTTCTGTGGTTCTTTTCAGGCTCATCTTCCAAGGAGGCCATTAAACCCTAGATATCTTGAAGGCTTTGTCTCATCTCAGTCTTCTTTTCTCTACCTCTTTCGAGCCTAGTTGTCCTCAATGTCTCACAGATCCTTTTAGGGGGCCTTTTTTTTTTTTTTTGAGACATTTTCACCATAGGGCACGTGCACTCGCCAGACAGGCAGAGAGAGACAGAGAGACAGAAAGCGAGAAATCACCCCTAGGGGGGATGGTCACGCTGCAATCCCTTCTCCTCCATTCTCCTCTCGGGATCTTGGGCACGCACACACACGCGCCCAGCCTGAGTTTAAGCCACCAGGTCCGGGACTCAAACCGCCGTCGACTACATGGGAGTCCAGCGACATAGCCATTACGCTAACTGCTGGTCCCAGGGGACCTCCTTTAAAGGAGGCCGCAATATACACGTTACTCGCCTCTTTGACTGTGGCGCCCAATGGCATCGTGGGCACCAAAACGACAGTGAACAAAACTGCTGATGGCACTCAGCCCTGACCTATGCTAACAGTCATGGGAGTCATCTCTCTGAGTCACTTATTGAAGACAAGTCAGCTGCACTCAAGAATGTGCTGGATGAATTTGTAAAAAAAAAAAAACTATGCATTTCATTAAACTTTGACTCTGGAGTACGTATCTTTCATATCAATGTCAGTTATTTTAGTACCATTTCTTGAAAAGACTATTATTTATCCATTGAATTAACTTGACACCTTAGTGGAAAATCAATTGACCATACAATTATGCATCTATTTCTGGACACCATTTGGTTCCGCTGATCTGCCTTTCGTTATGCTAGTACCACGCTGACTCGATCGCCATCGCCTCTCAGTACGTTTTTAGGTCAGGTGGTGACGCACACACACAGGCTACCAAACCTGGTTCAGCTCTCTGCTTTCCTGGCTAGAGGCTCAGACTGGACCCACAGGTGGGGCATGAGGGTGGTGGGTACGGGCATCTCCCTTCCTTCCTTGCTGCTCTTCCCACGGATGCAGTGTACAGTTGCCAGCTGGCCTCCGGTGTGGCTCCCCATCCCCTTCCTCTCTTCTCTTACTGACTTCAATAATCTGCAATATGCTTGTTGTCTTTGGCAAAAGATTCCAAGCAATGACCTTCCCTGAGATGCTCCCCTGCCCGTCGGGTCTCCGCAGCCGGTCTCATTTGCTGTCTGTGCTGCCACTTGCCCCAGCTTCCGTGGTTTGCACTCCATCAAGATCTTCTCAACTCTACCAGGCAACAGCTCCAGGACTCATTACGGCCCAAGTCATAGGCAAGGACAAGAAAAGAAACTAACCCTGAATGTCCAACAAAGTTGATTCTTTGTAAAAATGTAAAAATAAATAAATGAAATAAATCAGTAGTGTGACTCTTACCACGTGTCCTTTTAAAAAGCTGTTTTTGGGGGGCCAGTAGATAGCATGGTGGTTAAAGGCACTAGGCTCCCACATGACCGACCATAGTTCGAGTACTGAACCTAGTAGCTTGCTTTCTCGTTTTCTCTTTCTTTATCTCTGATCAAATTGGAAAATAATAATAAAGTTAAATTTTTTAAAAAAAGCTGTTTTGGGGGGCTGGAAGGTGGCATGGTAGTTAAAGGTGTTGGACTCCGCTGTTTTTGGGCCAGGCCCATGTGTAGTCGTGCCCAATATCCAGGCAGGCTGGAGAAATGGAGACAGGATTGCAGTGTGACCACAGCCCACTGGAAGGTGTTTCTCTTTCCCCCTCCAATGGGAGGGTAAGTGACCTTGGGCAAGAGAAAATAAAAGTTGTTTTGGATAATCAATGGCTTTTGCTTATCCAAATAAATTTTATTTATTAAAAAAAATTTTTTTGGGGGGGAGAGGTTTTTTACTATAGGGCGCGTGCGCTCGCCAGACAGAGAGAGACATAGAGACAGAAAGCGAGAAATCACCCCCCGGGGGGATGATCATGCCGCAATCCCTTCTCCTCCATTCTCCTCTCGGGATCTTGGGCACGCACACACACGCGCTCGGCATGAGTTTTAAGCCACCGTGTCCGGGACGCGAACTGTGGTCGACTACGTGGGAGTCCAGCGACATAGCCATTACGCTAACTGCTGGCTCCCTTTATTTAAATTTTTATTTACGACAGAGGGTGCTTGCACAGAAGAGAGGAGACAGGGAGAGTGAAAGAGAAATGATTCCTCCAATAAACAGGACCTGGTCATTCCACATCCTTTTTCTCCAATTCCTGAGCCCATCAGGATCCTGGACATATGTACACACGTCCAGCATGTTTTCCAAGCCACCAGGGCGGGGACTCCAACACTGGTGGGCCACGTGGGATCTGGCTTCCTTTGCATGGTGTTTAACAACAGCAGCACAAGGCCAGCCCTCAAATACGATACTGAATGAAGGTGGCGAGTAAAAATCCTTGCCTTCTTTTTGATCTTAGGCAGAAATCATTGAGCCTTACACTAAGTATGATGTTGGCTGTAGGTTTATATTGCTGAATATTTTTCTGCATCTCACATTTTTTCATCCAAAAAATTGAGGATAACTCAATAAAATTGCAATTCTCAACCTGGTGTTCATTCATGAATTAAAAAAAAACCATAAAGACTCTGAACTGATGCAAAATGAAAGTAGGTGTGTTTGCACATGGGGCCGATTTAAAAATATATCGGGGGGTGGTGGCAGGTGAAGTGGTGGTTTAGGGCACTGGACTCCCACATGGCCGAATGCGATTTGAGTCCTGGACCTGGCAGCTTGCTTTCTTGTTTTCTCTCTCTCTCTCTCTCTCAGTCCCTCTCTGGTTAAATTTAAATAAATAAGTAAATAAATAAAGTTAAATAAAATCATTCTCCCTAAAAAATATATATACATATATATATTTGGGGCCAGCAGGTGGCATGGTGGTTAAGGTGCTGGACTCCCACATGTCTGACCGCAGTTCAAGTCCCAGACCAGTGGTGGCTTGCTTTCTTGCTTTCCCTTTGTCTATCTCTGGTCAAATTAAATTAAAAAATAATAACAAATGTAATTAAATAAATACAATTTCTAAAAATATAAACAAATATATATATATATATCCAGAAATTAATTATTTAATACTTCTCCCATCAAGCGTGGGCTTGAGTATGGGCAGGGAGGGAGGGAGGGAGGGAGGGAGGGGAGGAGGGAGAGAGGAAGGGAGCTCACGCTGAAGGAAAGCAGCTGCTGTCATGAGGATGCTCATGACAAGGAACCGAGGCCTCCTGCTAACAGCCAAGTGAACGACTCACCTTGGATGGAAATGCGCCAGTTCCTGCCAAGCCTTCCACGGGCTGCACCCAGGTTAATGTCTGGACTAAAACCTTGAGACTGAGACAGCAGCACCTAGCTAAGCTGCTCCTGAATTCCTAATTCAAGGAAACTATGAAATAATAAAATTCATCAAGTTACTCATTTGTGGCAATTTATTGACTGGTCTGTGATTTTCATTAGAGTCTCATAATAATTAGTGACCTGAGAAACATTAAGAATTACTACTATAAAATAATAGATTTCTAAAAAATCTTTTGTTCTCATCCAATAGTTTATTTAACTTTTATTATTTATTTTTTAAATATTCGATTGCTAAGTTTGAGTTTATTTTTATATGATATTGGGATTATCATACGAAAAGAAAAAAGGTTCTATTCTCAAAACCAGGTGGTTAAGAGTGCTATTGGGGGCCGGCCCTGTGGCCTCATGGTTAAGGAAAGCAGATCCCACATAGTTGGCCATGTCCGAATCCCAGTCCCAACACCTTGAAAAACACACTATGTGTGCCCAATGAAGATGGAGAAATGAAAGAGAGGGATTACGGCATTATTACACTCCATGGGGGGGGGTACTTTCCCCTCTTCTCTGACTTTCTCTTGCAAGTGCATAAGCCCTCTGGAAATTTTTTTAAAGTTTATTGGGGCCAAGTGGTGGCACAGTGGTTCTGCAACTGACCCACATTGGAAAGGTCCTGGATCCCTGTCCCAGGACTCCCCTGGGCATGGCTGCCTGTGATCCAGGCAAGCTAGGACTGGAGGAGGACCAGGGCACAAGGACCCTGCTGGGTGCCTGTCTCTCATGGAAGAAATAAACAAACTTGGGACCAGCAGGTAGCATGGTGGTTAAGGTGCTGGACACTCCCACATGGCCGATCAGAGTTCGAGTCCTGAATCTGGTGGCTTGCTTTCTCACTTCTCTCTCTCACTCTCACCCTCTGTCTCTCTCTGGTCAAATTAAAAAAAATGAGTGAATGAATAAATAAAATTTTAAAAAAAGAAATAAACAAACTTAAAAAAATTTCATGATAAAGGTCTAGGATAGTTCACAAAATTGATGAGAGGGCAGGATGATGTGGTTCTAAGGACCCACAAGGAACATGGACACAGGGCAGCAGGTGACCCAGTGCAGCTATGGGAAAAGTCTAGTAGGAAGCTACTCTGGAACCAGCAGGTGGTGTAGAGGTTAAGGCAGCTGGATCTCCACATGGCCCACTCTGTGGTTCGTGTCCTGAACCCTGCAGCTTGATAAAAATCACACAAGCCCAGCTGTGTGCTTGCCCAAAATCCTGAGAAGAAAACGGATTGTGGTGTGGGCTTCCTCTCCGGGGAGTGATTTCTCTTTACCTCTTTCTCCTTTTCTGGCAAGTGCACGTGCCCTATAGCAAAACTTAATTTAAAAAAAAAAAAAAAGAGAAGAAGAAGTAGTCCTAGGGCCAGCAGGTGGTACAAAGGTACTGTCTGTCTGTCTCTTTCTGGTGAGAACACATGTCCTATAGCAAACTACAAAGGAAAAAAAAAAATTAGTTGCTCTAGAAAACAGACTAATGCGGCGACAGGTCTCTCACTGCTGCCACAAACTTCTCAACTAATCCAGAGATTTTGCTGCTTCCACAAAATTCCAAGTCTTGTGGTAGATTCATCCAAAACACTAAGAAGTTCGTTGGTAACAGACAATCTGACAATATTGTAACCTACTTATATAGAAGATATATGTAAGTATTAACAAGAAGACAACAGGGGCCAGCAGGTTGCATGGTGGTTGAGGTGCTGAATTCTCATATGCCTGACCGTGGTTCAAGCCCCAGACCTGGCAGCTCAAAAATACAACAAATAAGTACATAAATAAATAAATGTTTAAAAATTAAAAAACAAGAAGACAATAGACTTTATTTTGAAGGGGACAGAGTATATGGACTAAATATATATTATAAATCCACATTTTATAAAAATAAACTGGCAAGGGGGATCAGCAGATGGTATAATGGTTTTATCGCTAGACTCCCACATGGCCAATCATGGCTCAAGTTTCGGACCTGGAGGCTTGAAACTCATGCCAGGTGCATGTGTGTGCATGCCCATCCAAAATCCTAGGGAAGAGTGGAAGAGAGGGGATTGCAGCATGGCCATCCCCCCTGGGGGGGTTGATTTCTCGGTTTTTTTTTTTTGGGGAGTATAGGGCGCGTGCGCTCGCCAGACAGACAGAGAGAGACAGAGAGACAGAAAGCGAGAAATCACCCCCGAGGGGGGATAGTCACACCGCAGTCCCTTCTCCTCCATTCTCCTCTCAGGATCTTGGGCACGCATGCACACGCGCCTGGCGTGAGTTTTAAGACACCGCGTCCGGGATGCAAACCGCTGTTGATTACATGGGAGTCTAGCGACATAGCCATTACGCTAACTGCTGGTTCCCTCGCTTTCTGTCTCTCTGTCTGTCTGTCTCTCCAGTGAGCACACATGCCCTATAGCAAAAAAATCTCTAAAAAAATAAACAAATAAAAATAAACTGGCAAGGAAGAAGAGTTTTTGCTTCCACAAATGGATATTTCTGAATAGTATAGCAAAACCTTACTACAGAATTTCTAGATATGGTAAAGAGATTCCTAAAGTTGCTTATGTTATATATGCATTAAATATAGTCAAGTATTCGGCCGAGCAATTTCAAAAAGGCAGGAAGGGTAAACAAGAACACTAAAGAGATAAGGGCTTTCTCCTATCCGACAACTCAAAAGTATTTCTTTGAAAGACTCAATGAAGCCAAAAGATAAAACTACAAAAAGAAATAAAATTAAATGATATTTCAAAATCAATTCTTTGTAAAAATAAAATGTGTTTCCATTCTAGAGGTCAAAAACCAAAGTGGTAAAGCAGTGATTTTTTATGTCCTTGGAGGAACAAGCTACGGCAGGTGGAATACTTAAAATACCTGTTTTCTTTAAGAATTAGTTTATTTAAATTTATTTATGTGTTTATTTTCATTTGACCAGAGAGTTACAGAGAGAGAGAGAGAGAAAGAGAGCTGCCAGGTGCAGGTCTCGAACCGTGGTTGGCTATGTGGTAATCCAGAGCCCCTTAACCACCACATCATCTTTCAGCCCCATACTTAAAATATCTTTGAAAACAAAGGATCTTACATGCGTTCAGACTCCAGTATTTGGAACCGTGTATCTTTCCAGTGGACTATTTTGGGTAATTTTCAAATAAATCCATTTGAAAGCAGACTGTTCTTACTGTCATTACTGTACTCGCAAGCTCTTCTGGGCTATGACATACATAATCAAAACTGTAAGTACATCTCATGTTTGTTTTCTCTGTTGTTAGAATAGTAAAAGGGGGGACCAGCAGTTAGTGTAATGGCTATGTTGCTGGACTCCCATGTAGTTGACCGCGGTTCAAGTCCTGGACCCGGTGGCTTAAACTCATGTCAGGTGCCTTAGATGTTGTAAAAATTTTAGAATGACACATTTTCACCCACCTTCTTCTCTTCTACAGCATGATTCTGTATTCAACGACTGTCTTAGAGGGTGCTTAATAAAGCTGAAACTCACTCCCATTTTTCTGTTCACCAAATATTTATCAAAAGCCTCCTATGGAGACCAGCAGTTAGCGTAATGGCTATGTTGCTGGACTCCCATGTAGTCGACCACGGTTTGTGTTCCGGACCCGGTGGCTTAAACTCACGGTGGGTGCATGTGCGTGCGTACCCACAGTCCCGAGAGGAGAATGGAGGAGAAGGGATTGTGGCATGGCCATCCCCCCTGGGGGCTGATTTCTCGCTTTCTGTCTCTCTGTCTCTGTCTTTCTGGTGAGCGCACACGCCCTATAGCAAAAAAAA
>NW_006159927.1:1915713-1939270 GCF_000334495.1 Tupaia belangeri chinensis | reverse complement strand
CTATAGCAAAAAAAAAAAAAAAACTCTCAAAAAAAAAAAAAAAGCCTCCTATGCATTAGGTCCTATGCTAGACATTCTGCATACTGTTTATGGGGTAGAAAGTACGAGAAAGAAAATAATTAGGAATGTTATTCTCCTTGAAAATAATCATATTCTAGTAGGTCGTCGGGAAAGTCATGTTGTATTTTTCCATATTGTTCTCTGCAAAAATGCCTCATGATTTTCCCGACAACCCACCATAAGTACCTGAAGCAGGGGGAAGTCAGGAACTTTACTGGAAGAATCCCCCTCAAAAGACACATGCTATGTATCTTTTGACTTGGATCAATCTTTCGGCCGTGAGGATCATTAAACACACATACGCACATATCATAAAATACACGATCAGAGAGCCTAACAAAGCAAAACGAACTTTCGTGTATCGCCTATCATTTCCATTTTCCCACCCATCTATAGAACCAGTCACTTTACCTGGACTTCTGGGCTCTGAGACTCTTACAGCTGGGAAACAACCTTGGTTTCCCAAGAATCTTTATCGTATAGGTAAAGGCCATAAAATACAACAGAGTGCAGACGATATGCAACCCTACTAGCTCGTTTTATAAAACTAGCTATACAAGTTGAGTCCTCTCCAGGGTGTCGGGCCTTTGACCAGGGCAACTGAGATGAACTGTGATCGGAAGCAACACTTCTCATCAGGTCAACGGATGGTCATGGAGCTGGTCGGGGACCCTCTCAGACAAACACGTGCACAGAAACTCTCTCTGGGCCCCAGCTATCACCCATTACTTTAAGGACATTGACAGGGAACGCTAGAAAGTCCTGCTGTCATGTTTTTGTCTTTATTTTTGTTTGCCATAGGGCACTTGTGCTCACCAGAGAGACACACAGAGAGATGGCAAGAGGGAAAGTGAGAAATTACCACCCAGTGGGGATGGCCGTGGCACATTCCCTTTTCTTTTTGGAGAGGATTTCTTTTTTTTTTTTGCTAAAGGGTGTGTGCACCTGCCGGAAAGACAGAGAGACAGAGATAGAAAGCGAGAAATCACCCCCTTGGGGGGATGGCCATGCCGCAATCCCTTCTCCTCCATTCTCCTCTCGGGATCTTGGGCATGTACGCACACGTGCCGGGCATGAGTTTAAGCCACCGGGTCTGGGACTTGAACCTCAGTCGACTACATGAGAGTCCAGCGATGTAGCCATTACACCAACTGTTGGTCCCTCCTTTCTTTTTTAAAATTTTTTTAAAAAGAATTATTTTATTTAACTTTATTTATTTGTTTGTAATTTGACCAGAGAGGGACAGAATGAGAGAGTGAGAGGAGAGAGAAAGTGCGAAAGCAAGCTGCCAGGTCCAGGACTCGAACTGCAGTTGGTCATGTGGGAGTTTAGTTGCTTTAACTACTATCCCACCAGCCATCCCCCATATAATCCCTTTTCTTCTGTGTCCGGTGTGATTTTAAAGAAGCTAGGTCCAGGACTCGAACCACAGTCAACCAACTATGTGGGAGTCCAACCCCTTAACTACCATGTCACCTGCTGCCTCACCTTTTCATATCTCACATATATTTGAAACAATATCCATTAGAAAGTAAACACCCAGGAATAGAATTAAGTATCTTAAAAAAAGATTTTATAAGACGCAATGCTTTCAATTAAAAAGTATTTATTCAAAAATACTTTCTCCCAGTTTTGATTTCATATTAAATTAAATCAAACGGTAACTTATCAGACTTGCCTGTAGAGAGAATGATGACATCAGCTCATTAGTAAAATCTACTAAGTAGAGAAATACGAATTCAAACCATTCACTTCTTTCACAAAAGGTAAATGGATCTCATACTATGCTATATCTTATACTAAAAAAAACAGTGTTATAAAACTTATCATTTTTTTTCAGTTACAGCATTATTAATATAAACGATACTGGCTTAAAACAGCATCCAAGTAATGCTTTGGATTTCCCCTTTTGTGCAAAATTGAAGGAAAATACGGTTGTCTGAAGTTTTTTCACTGCTTGTGAATTTAAGAACAACCGGAGACACCCTGGCGTTTCCATTCTTCCCCTTTGTGTTTCCAGTGATTAACATACGCTGAAGACGTCATTCAGAGAGTAATAGTAATAGACCCCAGGGCTTAAAAGGGGTTTCTGACATTTTTTGAAGTTTTAATGAACTTCAGATGAATGTACAGAATATAAACATTAAAAAGAGACTTCCAGAAACATATACCCTCAAAGGGAACCTTTAGTATTCTCAGTATCTAATACTCTGGGGAACAATTGGTCTCTCTTTCGATGGTTCAAGAAGTCAGTCTTTTCTCAACAGTTTCTTGATAAGCGACAAACCTTCTCAAATTCATCTTCACGTTGTCAAGAACACAGAGCTGATCTGGGCTGTATTTACCTCTCCCCTCTTTGCGTATCTGCCAAAAAAAAAAAAAAAAAGAAAGTGATTTGGTAAATATTACTAGTACATTTAAATAAGAAGAGCCTTTAATTTTATTCAGAAACCATTTAGTCATTTGTTAAACAAGCCAGCTGCAAGAATTTGGTTAAACATTTTTTACTTCCAAGCTAAGTGGAACACGAGTGGAACCATGCGTTCAAGTTCTGGACCTGGTGCCTTGCTTTCTCGCTTTCCCTCTCTCTCTGTCTCTCTCTGGTCAAACTGACAAATGATAATAATAAAGAAAATAAAATAATTCTTTAAAAAAGAGAAAGAGGTAATCATTCTTTTTTTAAAAAAAAGAATAAAGATAACTCTCGAATGGTCACCTTTAAAATGAGATACAAAAGCAATTAAATTGTAGACTTTAAAAGAGCAAAATTTTATGTGAATTTTATCTAACCGCTCTACCCTAGAGCAGTGGCTCCCAAGTCTTAGTGTGCCAAAGTATCATCTGGAAGACTTGTTAATAAACAGACTGTCAGGACCAGCAGATGGCATAATGGTTATGTTGCTAAACTCCTACCTAGTCAATTGTGGTTCGAGGCCCAGACCTGGCAGCTTAAAACTCATGCTGGATGCATGTGTGTATGTGCCTAAAATCCCCAAAGGAGGATGGAAGAAAAGAGACTGAGGTACGGCCATCCTTCCAGGGGGTGATTTCTTGGTTTCTCTCTGTCTCTCTCTGTCTCTTCAGTGAGCACATGTGCCCTATAGCAAAAAATCTCTCTCTCTCTTAAAAAAAAAGAAACACAGGTGAGGGGCCAGCAAGTAGCATAATGCTTAAGGCACTGGACTCCCACATGGCCTATCACAGTTCGAGTCCTGAATCCAGTGGCTTGACTTTTACACCATGCATGTGTGTATAAATGCCCAAAATCAATCCCAAGAGGAAAACGGAGAAGGGACTGCAGCATCATGGCCAGCCCTCTGGGGGGATGGTTTCTCACTTACTCTCTTCCGGTCTTTGTGTCTCCAGCAAGCGCAAGCACTCTACAGCAAAAATCTCTCTTAAGAAACAAACAAACTAAAACACTTTGGTGGGCCCATCCCCAGAGTTTCATATCCAACAAGTCTGAGGTTGAGGCTGAGAATTTAATTTCAAACAAGTTATGAGGTGATGCCAATGATGCTGATACAGGGAGGGCCCTTTTGAGAAATGCAGCTCTAGACAAGCTCTTTAGTATCACACATCGTACTGTGTTTAAATACAATCTGAGGCTAAGCAGACACTGAACAGTCCTTAAGGCAACTGTGGCTTGGTTTCACATGAAAGAGCTTCATGTAACAAAACCATATGCAGGTCTCTAGCTAACAAGACATTGCCCTGGCCTTGTACCTTTGAGGAGAGGAAACCACTGAGTATTACGGTCACAGCCCACATACTGAGGGAAGTCGATCAGAACAGGCATGTCAGAGGGGAGGGTTACTTTCCCACTTCCTACCTCACATGGCTCCTCTCCTTTCTAAGCATTTGCTTCTGCAGAGTTTTGATGACTGTTTTCCTTTCAGCTAAAAAGAAACAAGGTATTTTTTCCCTTCTTATCCTGCAGTCTCCTTTTCCAAAAGTTTAAAGAACCCATAGCTTTTTCAGAACCCATGTACATACCCTGTATGTGCTGGTACGGAACTACCTCCAGGATATAGTGTTAAGTAAAAACGCACAGTGCACAACTGTGACTGCATTATATGTGACCTCTTGGATAATAAAGGAGGAATTACTAAGGAACGTGTTCTTTGCTTAAAGAAATGTCACTCAACTTGGTTATCTGGGAAGAAAGAAGTATGTGGGAATCAAATCTCTCACTACTTAAAAAAAAACAGAGGGCCAGCAGGTGGCATGGTGGTTCAGGCACTGGATTCCCACAAGACTGACTGTGGCTCGAGTCCCAGATTTGGAGGCTGGAGAATCACACCAGGTGTGTGTCCATGTGTGCCAAAACTCTTGGGAGGAGAATGGAGACTGCAGTGTGGCTGTCCCCTCAGGTGGTGATTTCTCGCTGTCCCACTCACTGTCCCTTTCTTCAGTGGGCACACGTGCCTTACGGCAAAAGGCTTGGGGGGGAGGGCAGAAAACAAACAGGACCAGCTAGTGACATGGTGGTTAAGGTCACTGGTTACCCCAGTGACTGTGTGGTTCGAGTACCAGATCTAGTGGGCTGAAAAACATATACACGTGTGCATGTGTATCAAAGAAACCCAAAATGAAAAACAGAGAAGGGATTGTGGAGTGATCATTCACCATGGGAGGTGTTTTCTCACTTTCTCTTTCTCTCAGTCTCTCTCCAGCAAGCATATATGTTCTTTAGCAAAAAACAAAAACAAAAACAAAAATGCTACAGACTTGAATAAAAACATAAGTAAGAGGGGTCAGCAGGTGGCATGGTGGTTAAAGAACTGGACATTCCCACATGGCTGACCACAGTTTGAGCCCTAGACCTAGTGGCTTGCTTCATCTTCTCTCTCTCTCTCTGGTCAAATTAAAATAAATGAATGAATAAATAAAATTAAAACAAACAGTTATTAAAGAAAAATAAGAGTAAACTTTTTTCCTTGCAATTAAATCACCTACTAGTGAATCTTTTTTTTTGAGAGGTTTTTGCTATACGGCATGTGCGCTTGCCAGAAAGACAGAGAGAGACAGAGAGATAGAAAGCGAGAAACCACTCCTCAGGGGGGATGGCCACGCCACAATTCCTTCTCCTCCATTCTCCTCTTGGGATCTTGGGCATGCATGCACATGCGCCTGGTGTGAGTTTAAGCCACTGGGTCCAGGACTTGAACCGTGGTCGGCTACATGGGAGTTCAGCAACATAGCCATTACGCTAACTGCTGGTCCCAACCTAACAGTTACAGGACTCAAACCATGGTCAGCCATGTGGGAATGTCTAGCTCTTTAACCACCATGCCATCTGCTGGTCCCCCCAAATTACATAATTTTAAAACTGAGATTTGGGTAAGTGAAAAATGGTGAACTACTAAATAAACATATGATGTATGTTTGTTTTTTTGAGTTCCTGGTTTCTGTTCCCTCTCCCAATCTAAAAAAATAAAAAAAAAAAAGAAAAGAAAAAAACCCCCACACTTTTTGAAATGATTTTTGAGTCAAAGTAAGTTTTGATGCTTCTGGTTAAAATAATAAATAAATAAAATGACTAATGAAGGTAGTGGCTACATTCTCCAATACAGATCAGCTTGGGGCTTTGTTTTTTTTTTTTTTTTTTTTTTTTTTATTATTATAGGGTGCGTGCACTTGCCAGAATCAGCTTGGAGCTTGGTTTTTTTTTTTTTTTTTTAGATCACCAAAGGGAGATTTTTTAACAATTAAATTGACACAGCATTTATTTCATGACAGAAATGAAAAATGTATGTGAAAATGCTTTATAGGCTACGAACTATAGTGTTTATAGAAATAGATATGAAACATGGTTAACATTACTAAACTATTAAAGAAAAGAGAGACTTGCCTGATAGCGTTTTGGCTTCAAAGTCCAGTGACTCAACAGTAATACTGCTGAGCCATGACTCAGTCAACAAACATTTCACAAAGCGGCGAGGATAAAGTGCTGCATGAATTCCTGAGGTGTATGAGGCTCCGTCACACACAACGCTCTAAATTGCATGGTGCTAACTACAACTTCGTCCCAACAGAATGTTCAGATGTACATATTTACATATAAAATGGCAACGAACCTTCGTTTTGAAGACTGGCTGGAATTCTTTCAGGGCAGATAATAATTTAATTTGAACTGAGGCTCTTTCAGCTTCTTTACCATCTGCAAAAACGTCGAAGAGGGCATCCAATGCTTCTCCTGCTACGACGAGGGAAGGATCTTTGGTGGCAACTTCAAGCAGGAAGCTCCCGATAGTCTGGAAACAACAAAACACACTGTATAATACGTCTGAAATCAGTCTCCAAAATGGGTACTAACTTTAAATGTGGCGACAATTCATGCATACGGTTTATATAAAAATGCCAGGGAAGAGCTAGCCCATAGCCTGGTGGTAAAGGGAACAGATCCTACATGGCTAACCACGGGGTTCAAATCCCAGCCCAGGGGCTTGAAAAACATGTGGGACATGTAGGCGTGCATTCCCCAAATCCAACAGGATGGAGAAACTGAGAAGGGACTGTGTTTTGACCACGCCTCACTGGGGAGTGCTTTTCTCTCTCTTGCTCTCTCCCTTTAGTAGTGCACATACCTGCTGGCAGTTAAAAAAAAAAAAAAAAAGGGCAAGGGACAAGCAGATGGCATAATGGTCACATCGCTGGACTCCAACACGACTGACATGATTCAGGCCTGGACTCAAAGGCTTGAAGCTCACACCATACGTGTGTGTGAGTGTGTGAGTGGGTGTGTGTGTGTGTGTGTGTGCGCATGCTCAGGATCCCAAGAGGAGAATGGAGGAGAAGACTGCAGAGTGGCCATCACCCTCCAACCCCGGGAGGTGATTTCTCACATTCTATCTCTCTCTGTTTCTCTGGTAAGCACATGTGCCCTATAGCAAAAATCTGGGGAAAAAAAAAAAAAAAAAAAAGGCAAGAAAAGAAAAAAGAAGTGAAAAGTTTAAAAGACTGAGGACTTTATTATAGTTTAAATTCTTAAATGAAATGAATTAAGATCCATAAACAATATATGAGAAATTGATTCAGGAAATCATTAAAATTCTTCTCTACCGGGACCAGCAGTTAGCATAATGTCTATGTCACTGGACTCCCACGTAGTCAACCACGGTTCGAGTCCCGGACCTGGTGGCTTAAAATCGCGCCAGGCGCGTGTGCGTGCGTGCCCAAGATCCTGAGAGAAGAATGGAGGAGAAGGGATTGCAGTGTGGCCATCCCCCTAGGGGTGATTTCTCACTTTCTGTCTCTCTGTCTCTCTTTCTGGTGAGCGCACACACCCTATAGCAAAAACTTCTTTAAAAAAAAAATTCTTCTCTACCTCCTCGATAAGGCTTTCTCCATGCCAGTGATGTGGTAGTTGGGGTTAGATCTCACATGGCCAATTGCAGGGTTCAGGTCCCAGATCTTGAAGCTTGGGCAACACCCTGGGCACAAGTGCAGGTGTGCCCAAAATCCCAAGAGGAGAATGGAGGAGAATGGATTGCGGGATGGCTAAGCTCCCTTGGGAGGTGTTTTCTCACTCTCTCTCTTTTATTCTCCCTCTGGTGAATACATGCACTCTGTAGCAAGTATTTAAAAATTAAAAAAAAAAAGATTAAAAAATCTGCTTTTAAAATTAGGTATGTGAATAATACCCTAAGATGATAATTGAAAAAAAAAAAAAACTAACAATCTTGTTTTGCTTCACCACATTAGTTAATGTTTTACTTTTACCCCCTTTTCCCTTCACAGTTAGCTAGCTAGTGAACAGACATTTCCAATCTGTGAACTGTTCCAGAGCATACTCATTTGAATTCGGCTGTTCAGCTTCACCTTTTGCAAGGGTGATATGCAATCTGATATTACAGGTGGGAGGGTAGAACTGCTCAGAACACTGAGTCCAAAGTCTGGCTCTCCCATAAATGACAGGGACTCCTGGGCAGTCATTTAACCTCTTCGGGCTTTAATTTTTCCTGTCTGATATAAGTGATTGAGATAACCTGTAAGACAGCATAGCACAGCATTCAGACTTAGTATCCTACTACGTAATGCAAAAGACACAGCATCGCCTATGAAGTGGTCTTATTAAAAAGGATTAATCTAAGGGCCAATAGGTGGCATAGTAGCCCAATAGGTGGCATAGGAGCTCTGTTCTCCCATATGGCCAACCATGGTTTGAGTTCCAGACCTAGAGGCTTGAAAATTATGCCAGGTACATGTGTGTGCTATGCCCAAAATCTCAGGAGGAGAATGGAGAAGGGATTGTGGATTGCCCCAGAGGGCGATTTCTCACTTTCCTCTCACTGTCTCTATCTAGCAAGCGTGTGCACCTTCTGACAAAAACCTTAAAAAAAAAAAAAAAAAAAGAATGAAAGAAAAGAAAAAAGGATTAATCTGATTATTTTCTTTCTTTCTTCTTCTTTTTTTAAAAAGAGGTTTTTGCCTTAGGAAGCATGTACTCACTGGGGAGAGACAGAGACAGTGAGAGGAAAAGTGAGAAATCACCCCCGGGGGGATGGCCATGCCACAGTCCCTTCTCCTTTCTCCTCCTGGGATCTTGGGCATGCATACACACACACCCTGCATAGTTTTCAAGCCACCGGGTCTGGGATTCAAACTGTGGTCACCCATATGGGAGTCTAGTGATGTAACCGCTACACCATCTGCTGTTCCCTGAATCTTTCCTTTCTAGACTTTAGGCCTAACATTCAGCCTCAGGAAATTCAGGGGACAAAGGAACAAATTTAAGACCAAAAAGAAGCAATCAGACCAATTCAAACGCTGGACACTATATGGGTCAACAAATTAAGAAGCAGAGGAGAAAGACTGTCTTGTTCTAGGGAAGAACTGTCCTGGATTAAGAGAGACTTAGACTGCCAACCAAATATAACTTGTAGACTTTGTTTTAAACAAATTATCTGTAAACAGATTTTTTTTTTTTTTGAGAGAGATTTTCGCTATAGGGCGCGTGTGCTCGCCAGACAGACAGAGAGAGACATAGAGACAGAAAGCGAGAAATCATCCCCCAGGGGGGATGGTCACGCCGTAATCCCCTCTCCTCCATTCTCCTCTCGGGATCTTGGGCACGCACGCACACGCGTCCGGCGTGAGTTTTAAGCCACCGGATCCGGGACGCGAGCCGCAGTTGACTACGTGGGAGTCCAGCGACATAGCCATTACGCTAACTGCTGGTTCCCTAAACAGATATTTTTGAGACAACTGGAAAATTGTGAATGTGGACCAGACATTAGAAATAACTTATTTTTTAAAAAGAATTATTTAACTTTATTTATCCATTTATGTACTTATTTCAGTTTGACCAGAGAGGGACAGAGCAAGAGAGAGAAAGAGAGAGACAGAAAGTGAAAAAGCAAACCACCAGGTCCAGGACCCGAAGTGCAGTCGGCCATGTAGGAGTCCAGTGCTCTTAACCATCACGCCATCTGCCAGACCCTGAAATAACTGCTATTAAGTCAAGTATTAAGAAATGATTGTTGGGGAACCAGCAGGTGGTGTTGTGATTAAGGTGCTGGACACTCCCACATGGCCGACCACGGTTCAAATCCCAGACCTGGTGGCTTGCTTTCTCAGTTTCTCTCTTTCTCTCTCTCTGTCTCTGTGTATGTGTGTGTGTCTCTCTGGTCAAATTAAAATAAATGAATAAGTAAATAAAATAAAATAAAATAAAATAAAAAATGAAACAACTGTTGGGACCAGTAGATAGCATGATGGTTACATCGCTAGACTCCCATGTAGTCAACCGTGTTTCAAGTCCTGGACCTGGAGGTTTGAAATTCACGCTGGCCATGTGCACGTACATTCCCAAAATCCCCAAAGAATGGAGAAGGGACTGTAGCGTGGTCATTCCCCCTAGGGGTGATTTCTTACTTTCTCTCTGTCTCTCTCTCTCTCTGGCGAGTACATGTGCCCTATAGCAAAAATCTCTAAAAAAACTTAAATTAAAATACATCTTATGTGTGTGACAGAGTGACTACACACCTGTGCATCTGTATGTGTGCACATGTAAAGGCCACACAGGCGTCCTTTCTCGCTCACATGTAAATGCACTAAAACTCCCTGCACCATACAGAAGAAATGACGAACAAAAGCTCTCTTTATAGGTAAACTGGTGGACTGCAAGTTTAGGAGCGGACGTGAATCTTTTCATCGTATCTACTTTTGTACATTTCTAAATGTTTTATAATGTACATGTGCCACTGTTCTAAGAAAGATGTTTAAGAACATCAATCATCACTGTAATCGTCTTAAAAGGTTAGAAGATTCCTTATAATAATAATTAGTTTATTACACATTAGTCTAATCAACACTTGAGCAATTATTAGCAAAGTGAAAATTATACCATCATCGTCCTTTTAATTTAATTTATTATTATTGTTATTATTTTCTCAACTTGCTAGAGGGCATGTGTGCTCACCAGAGAGAGGGGGGAAGAGAGAGAGAGAGAGCAAGCCACCATATCTGGGACTTGAACCGAGATCGGCCATGTAAGAGTCCAGCACCTTAACCACCACGCCACTTGCTTGCCCTTACTATCGTCTTTTTAATTGTTAGGGATGCTGTTCCTCTACCAGTGTGGGGCAGGGCAACGGCGCTGAGACAGAGTGCTCAGAGCAAATGTGCTGAATTGAGATATTAGGGTACGGCCTCCCAGAGCTGCTGCTGGGAACCTATGGAGGGATATTAGAACTAGCTGTATGCTATTTTTCAGGATGCACTTTACCTGGTGTGCGAGAAAAACAGGGTGAACTGTTCCTTAGTCAGTGTGAACACGTCACAAATATTTCATGCAACAGCAAAGGCAGAAGCATCTTCACAAATTTTGCATTCGGCCTTTCAAATGCAGACAAATTATTTGAAGACAAATTATGTTCCAAACAGTGTCTCCACAGTAAAGGGAAATGGCAAAATGTGCCTCAATTTTTGAAGTACTAATCTAAAACATGTGGTTCGATCAAGCCAATAGGTAAAGCCTAATAATATAACTTAGTAAACACCTCCAGATAAGCTTTTTTCTACTCACACTCACAGAAGCTTTTAAAAATCTTACACCAACTTGGGGCTAGGAGGTGGCATGGTGGTTAGGAGTGCTGGACTCCTACATGGCCGACTGAGGTTCAAGCCCCGGACCTGGGAGCTTGCTTTCTCACTTTCCCTCTTTCTCACTCTGTCCCTCCGTGGTCAAATTAAAATAAACTAATGGATTAAAAAAAAAAAAGTTCAATAAAATAATTCTAAAAAAAAAAAATTTCTACACCAACTGTTTACTCTTCCCTCATTTCCAATTATTTACTGTTCTACTGTTTTACCTTAAGAGTCTCAAGGGTACCATCTTCTTTGGCTAGAACGCTGCCAGTGATTCCTAAAATACTAACGACGTTCACTCTAACCCCGACATTACTGCTATGAATGCCTGCTTTGCATAATGTCATCAGCTGGTCTGGAGTCATGCACTGTTGAAAGAGGAGAAAATTTACAGTGTTAAACGCAACCAATTTCAGTAGCATATGAAAACAGGATGCACAGAAACCCTCCTATAGGCTACATGATTAACTCTTGGCAAAGAAGTTATTATATTCTTTCTTTTTTTTTTTTTAAATTTGCCAGAGGGTATGTTCATTTGCCAGAGAGAGAGAGAGAGAAAGACAGAAAGAGAGGGAGGGGGAAATAGTGTCCCCAGTGAGTCTTGGTCATACCACAATCACTTCTCTTCCATGCCTCTATCCTGTTGGGGTTTGGGTGTGTGTGTGCAAACATACACACCTGGCATATTTTTCAAGCAGCCAGGGCCAGGATTCAAACTGTGCATTTGGCTATGTGGGATCCAGCTGCCTTTACCACCAGGCCAAGGAGCTGGCCTAGTTATTATACATTCTAATCACTCCTACACAGAGCAGGTAATTCTAAATGAAGATGAGCCCTGCTCAGGTCACTTCCATTATCCAATCTATAAAAGGGTCTTCACATCCTATTAGTTTAATATGGAGATGACTTTCGTTTCAAATATACATAGATTGAAGTGATTCTAATATTTTTATTGCGATTTCTGGATAACATATATTCATTGCACATCTTTGTGGGACACAGTATGGTTTTTCACAGCATGCAAGAAATATCTAATATTGATAATAAAGAAGGCTTTGAAGGGCCAGTAGGTGGCATGGCAGTTTAGGAGCTGGACTCCTCACAGAGTTGCCTTGAAAATCACACGTGTACATGCATGCCCAAAATTCCAGGAAAAGAATAGAGGAAAAGGGACTAATGTGTGGCCAATCCCTTGGGGGCAGGGGGAGGTGATTTCTCACTTTCCTTTTCTCTGTCTCTATCCAGTTGAGTGCATGTGGACTATGGCAGAAGCCTAAAAAAAAAAAAAAAAAAAAAAAAAGAAAGGCTTTGATGGGCCACATGGTGCTAGAGTGGTGACACAACTGGACCCACACAGGAAAGGTCCTGTGTTCATCTCCCAGGACCTTCCTGAACATGTTGGGCATGTGTGTCTGTACAAGATCAGTATTTTGAGATGCTTGTGTTATTGCAAATTATTCAAGACTGTAAACCATTAAATTATAGTGTGCTCCTATAATAATACGTGGTGATAATGTTGTTTAAGCTAATTTGAGCACACATTTAGAGACAGGTGCCATGAGAGGCTGAGGACGTCATATTACCAGGCTATCCCCTGTAAGCAGCAACATGGTGTGGATGAGAGGTTTGGGATTTGGAGCTAGACTTGGGTCAAAACCTAGCTCTGGGTCAGCTGTTGGTGTCATGGTTAGGGAACTGGATCCCACATGGCTGACTATGTGGTTCAAGTTCCAGGCCTGGTGGCTTTAAAAAACATGCTAAGCACAGGTGTATGTGTGCCCAAAATCTCAAAAGGAGGGGTAAATATGGGACCAGCAGTTAGCGTAATGGCTATGTCACTGGACTCCCACGCAGTTGATAGTGATTCGCGTCCTGGACCCGGTGGCTTAAAACTCACACCAGGTGTGTGTGCGTGTGTGCCCAAGGTCCTGGGAGGAGAACGGAGGAGAATTGCAGCATGACCATCCCCTCTGGAGGGTGATTTCTTGCTTTCTGTTTCTCTGTCTCTACCTGGCAAGTGCACATGTCCTATAGCAAAAACCTCTCAAAAAAAAAAAAAAAAAAAGAAAAGAAAAGAAAAAGAAAAAACAAAAAGGAGGGGTAAATAGAGGAGAAGGGATTGTGGCATGGCCATCCCCTCTGTGGGGGATTGTTTGCTCGCTTTCCCTCCCTCTGCCCCCTGTCTCTCTACAGCAAGCACAGAGATGTTTAGCAAAATAAAATAAAATAAAATAAAATAAAAAATAAAATTCTAGCTCTACTACTTACTATTGCAATCCAGGACTAGTAACTTTACTTCACTACATTTTCCATTTTATGATCAGTAAAATGGGTATGATAAGTATTCATCACACAGGTACTACAGGAATTAAATAATACAAATAAAATACTCACTAAATATCAACTGTAATGTTATTACCGTCTGTAAACACACTGAGCAGCTCTAAATCACTAAACAAACTTCTGAACCTCTGCCTGCTTCTGCCAGCTCTAAAGGTAATAGCCCATGTGCCAGGTTACTCAAAAATACCTGCATGACAAAAATTACACAAAGGGGGCCAGCAGGTGGCGTGGTGAAGGCGCTGGACTCCCACACTGATCACAGTTTGAGTCCCAGACCCAGTGGCCTGAAAATCACGCTGGGGGGGACCAGCGGTTAGCGTAATGGCTAAGTTGCTGGACTCCCATGCAGTTGACCGCGGTTCGCATGCAGTTGCCCGCGGTTCGCGTCCCAGACCCGGTGGCTTAAAACTCACACAGGGTGCGTGTGCGTGCGTGTCCAAGATCCCAAGAGGAGAATGGAGGAGAAGGGATTGCGGCGTGGCCATCCCCCCTGGGGGTGATTTCTCTCTCTCTCTGTCTGTCTGGCGAGTGCACTCGCTCTATAGCAAAAACCTCTCAAAAAAAGAAAAAAAAAATCACGCTGGGCACATGTGCATGTGTGCCTAAAATCCCAAGAAGAGAATCAAGGAGAAGGAACTGCAGGATGGCCATGCCTCCTGGGTGGGATAATTTCTCACTTTCTCTCTCTCTGGCAAACGTACCTGCCCTACAGCAAAAACTTAGGGGAAAAAAAATGCACAAATGATTCCTCAGAGTTAGGATGAGGTCTCTATTCAGCATGCCCTTAGGATTCTGAGTGTAACTCACAGAGCTGCCTAATGTATCCAAACCTCGGTTTGCTCTCCTGTACAGCATTAGAGAGCCAGGGGTCTTCTCCCACTAACTTTCTATTCTCATGACCAATATACATTCAGCCCAAGGTTTCATGGTCTTACTATGTATGAGTGATTTACCCTTAAATGGGCATAGGCTTTGAGCAATTCTTTAATCACCAGACTGATCCAGGGAGATGCTGTCTACCTACCATGGGAAATCAATAAAGACATCTTCTAATTCTACGGGCTGTACGGTATAAGGTATTCTGATCCTCCCAACAGCCACACGGCAGGTCAGACATTCTTATTATTCCCCTTTCACAGACACTGAGAGTAAAATATTCTGTGCTTGAAAAAAAAAAAACAAAAACCTATTAGATAGGCAGAGAAACTTTAAAAATAAAAACTTATTAATATGCAGCCATAAACCAGCCACATAGCCTAGTGGTTAAGGAAACTGAATCCTATAGAATTGACTGTGGGTCAAATCCTGGCCCTGGTGGCTTTAATAAAACGTCAAGCACTTGTGCATATGTGCTCCAAATCCTGACAGAATGGAGAAATGGAGAAGGGACTGCAGCATGACTGTGTCCCACTGCAGAGTGCTTTTTCCCTCCCTCCCTCCCTCTGGTGAGCACACACACCCTCTGGCAATTAAATGTGTGCATATATGTATCTACGGATGAAGCAAACATCACCTTCTACATTTAACCGTCAAACACCAACATATTCCCCTTAAACTCTGGAACAAAATAAAGTTTGGGAAGCACTGCTCTACAGGGGTAGCCGTGGAGTGACTAAGACAAGATGATAAGACCACCAGAGAAAAGGAGGTCAAAGAACGGTAAAGGTGAGCAGACTATGTAAAAAAGAAATGAGAAAAACATACACTGTGATCATCGATAAAAGAGAAAAGCAAGGTGCAGAAACAGTACTTCAAAAAAAAGTGAAATACAAATACACTTACTACACACAACGATCCTGCTTTTATTAGGTTGTCGGAAAAGTCATGGTATCTTTCTATGTTTTGCTATGGAGAAATGCATCATGATTTTCCCAACAATCCAATACCTGCTCTTTACAATTTTTTCCATTTTATTTTTTAAAATGTAGCTATTTGTTAGAAGGCAGCTGTGCTTGCCAGAGAGAGAGTGAACATGCATACATTTCCCAAGAGGATATGGTCATACCACAATCCTTTTTTCCTCCATTTTTCCATTCCACCTCAATGTGGGGTATGCATGCACATACACCTGGTATGTTTTTCAAGCTGTTGGGGCTAGGATTCAAACTGTCGTCAGCCATGTGTGATGCAGCTGCCCATGCAGAGCACTTAACTGCTGCACCATGGGGCCAGATCTACTCATTTAAAATTTTTTTTAAAGGGCAAAGGAAAAAAAACGTTATATATGTTTAAAAAATAATAATAATAAAAGAGCCAGTATCTGCCTTTGGAGCCTACCTGCTCTCCTACCTCTTGGGGTGTATATTTACTTTCAGTCTTCTCTGCTTTGTAGTTGATCTTGCTATAAAGCTTTGAAAAAAGTTTTTAAAATAATAATAAAGTGAAAACAAAAAAGATGATTACCAAATGGAGTGGGAATAAAAGAGTGGGAGGAAAAAAATAACAAACTAGACCTCTCTGAATTGTATCTTTCCTTAGGGTGTAAAATAGATCAAGATTTGCCATTTTAACTTTGAGTATACAGCTTAGTGGCGTTCAGTACATTCACACTGTCGTGCAACTATCATCATTATGCCTGTCATCATCGTCCTGTACTGAAAATCTGTACTCATTAAACAATGGCTCCCTCTGCCCCCTCCCCCTGGCATGCTTGACTTCCTGTCTCTATCCATTTGACTACTCCAAGTACCCCCCCAGGAACAGAACCATGTAATATCTGTCCTTTCGTGTCTGGTTTATTTCACTTAGCATCATGTCTTCCAGGCTTATGTGGCATGTGTCAGAAGTTCTTTCTTTTCTATGGCTGAATAACATTCCATTGTAAGACACTCTCATATTTTTCTCTGAAAACACTTTGTTTCATAGTTTTAACTCTGTAAATATATAACTTTTTTTTTTTTTTTTTGGAGAGGTTTTCGCTATAGGGTGCGTGTGCTCGCCAGACAGACAGAGAGACATAGAGACAGAAAGCGAGAAATCACCCCCCAGGGGGGATGGTCGCGCCGCAATCCCTTCTCCTCCATTCTCCTCTCGAGATCTTGGGCACGCACGCACACGCGCCGGGCGTGAGATTTAAGTCACCGGGTCCGAGACGTGAACCTCGGTCGACTCCGTGGGAGTCCAGCGACATAGCCATTACGCTAACTGCTGATTCACTAAATATATAACTTTTTACATAAAAATTAAACCAGACAAAAGAGTAATCCCTTAAAAAAAAAAAAAAAAAAGAGGCAAAATTTGAAGCTAACTTTTAAGCCAAGGGGAATTTTCTCAAGCAACTTGAAAACATGGCGATCTGAGAACCTTACAGTAACACCGTGATAATGCAACTGAATGCACTTGGGACACATCTTAGGTTCATGTCTTGGGACCTCACTGAAGGCTTCACTTCCACGCCCATGACCCAGCTGGCCAAGACGAGGGGTGAATCATGGGGTGAGGACCTTGTGGAGAGTACTTGTCTCTCTCTCTCATGGAAAAGATTTATAAATAAATGTAAAAAAAGAAAATAACTCAGAATAATTTGAATGTATAGTTCTAGAAGGATATATCCTAAAGGAAAAAAAAAAAAGAAATCTTAAATTGCATTTGATAGTGTTATTGTTAGTAATAATTGGTCATTATTTTGAAACTATTAACGATAAAGCAAATAATATTTTAACATTACTAGGAAGTACAATTTCAATACAAAAAAAGACACAAATATAATATAAAAAGTGAAGTTAAAAACAATTTATCTTTTTTACTTAAGATGGAAATATTAGTAAAAATTTATTTTTTATTTTGTGTACCCCCTTCAAATTTTCTAGCTATTTCCACTAAAAGGTACTAGAAACAATAAAAATATGATAGCAATAAGCACTCTAAAATTCAATTTCCCACTAAAGAAAGCAAGGCTTCTTAGAAAAATAACTGATTCCAGTCCTAGGCAGGAAAATTACAGGTTGAGCCTGGGACATTTTGTGCCTGGAAGCAGAAATGATATAACAAAACAAAACACAACAAAAAAACCCAAGATTCTTGTCAAAGAGACATAGGAACCAATTTAAAAGAATTTCTACTGTCTCAAGATGGGTCAATTTCTACATCAATAAAATGACTAAAAATGGGACCAGCAGTTAGCGTAATGGCTATGTCACTGGATTTCCATGTAGCCAACTGCAGTTTGAATCCCAGACCTGGTGGCTTAAACTCACGCTGGGCGTGTGCGTGTGTGCCCAAGATCCCGAGAGAAGAATGGAGGAGAAGGGAGTGCAGCAGCGTCTCCTCCCCTGGGGGGTGACTTCTTGCTTTCTGTCTCTGTCTCTCTCTGTCTTTCTGGCGAGCGCACGCGCCCTATAGCAAAAACCTCTCAAAGAAAAAAAAAAAAGACTAAAATGTAATGAAATACAAATATATAAGAAACACTGAGTTCATAATGATACTTAATAAAACAAAACCCCAATGCTTCTCTGGTCACTTTCAGAGACAGTTACGCTATCAGTAATTTTTCTGGAAAAAGGGGTTGGGGGCCTTTATTTCAAAGTCCCTATATAACCATGAGACAAAAGGTTCTTATTTACAGAAGGATCACAGCTAATGTTAATAAATGTAAAAGAACGGACAAAATTAAGATATCTCCACTTTGCAACCCCTAGTAATATAATGGATCTAGGCAAACATAATCACTGGTTGCTAAAACCATTAAGTGAACCCACTAATTGATCCTCACACCCTTTTATGGCATTATATGATTTGTGGTATAAAAGTAGGGAATATATACAGCACTGCTATAATTTGGGTTTGTCTCCCAAAATACTGTGTTCTGGAAGCCTGATCCCCTGTACAATGGCTCTGGGGGGTAGGGGGGTAGTGAGACCTATAATGGATGGGGCCTAATGGGAGGGGGGCAGTTCTGTGCGGGGGCATGGAAGGGACAACAGAGGAAGTGGAAGTCTTATTTCCTCTTCTTCTTCTCTCTCTTTGCACGTTCCTGCCTTCTTCTCTGCTTGTTGGCCATATTGTGATGCCAGCCCATGCTTTTGACTTTCTCACCAGCAGATTTACAAGCCAAATAAATCCCTATTCTTCATAAAGTGCTCAGTCTCAGGTTTCCCTGTTTACCAGCACAGTAATGCACTAAAAATGATGTTTGCCAAAAATATCTGAACCTAAATCTAACATGGCTCTAGACTTAGCTTCTAGTTCACAGGAAATATGGAAGACAGAGAAACATGTTAAACAACACTATCATGATAAATCAGCCAACGCTGAGAATGGGGAAAATTCTTCAGAACAAAATAAGGGTTTTTTTAAAAGAATTATTTTATTTACTTTTATTTATTTATTTATTTAAATTTGATCAGAGAGGGATAGACTGTGAGAGAGAGGGAGGGAAAGTGAGAAACCAAGCCACCAGGTCTGGAACATGAACTGCACACAGTTGCCCATGCGGGAGTCCAGCACCCTTAACCACCATGTCACCTGCTGGTCCCACAAAATAAGTTTCTTCAATTAACAAACAGTATGGGAGAAGAAGAGTAGATAGGGAAAATGTTATAGATTAAGAGATTTAAAAATCTATGCATATATGGGTCAATCTGTTGCATGGTGATTAAAGTAGCTGGATCCCATATGGCTAACAGCAGTTTGAGTCCTGGACCCGGCTGCCTGAAAAACAGACCAGGCATGCACACATGCCCAAAATCTTTTTTTTTTTTTAATTTATTTTTATTTTTTAATTTTTTGTAGTGCCCAAAATCTTGAGAAGAGAATAGAAGAGAAGAAACTGTGGCGTGGCCATCCCCCTTGAGGAGCAATTTCTCACTTTCCCTCTCTCTCTCAAGTAAGCACACATACCTTATAGCAAAACTAAAAAACAAAACAGGAACAACAGAAACTATGAATACACTTAAATCACTAAACTGTATACTGTAAATGGATAAATTGTATGTTTCTGTAAACCAAATCTCAAAAAAGCTGTTAAAAAAGATATAAAGTCCAAGTATCAACCAGAAGCAACGTGTAGACCTTGTTTAATTCCTAATTTGAATAAGCTAATTGTAAAAAGACATTTTTAAGGCAATCTTGGAAAACTGAACTTGTACTGCTTATCAAATGATTATAAGAAGTGTCTATTAACTGAGAGTCCAGACTAGAGTGCCCAAGATCTATGGGATCAGAGGACTGGAGGGAGGGGGTTGTGGGATGACCAGCCGTTGAGGTTGTTCCTCTCTCTCTCATTCCTATGTGCATGCACATGCTCGTATGCTCTCTATCATGAATGAAAGACAAAAACATTTCAAAGATTTATTTATTTAATTCCATTTGCTATGATTATTTTTTAATTTGACCACAAAGAGACAGACAGAAAAAGGGAAAGCGAGAAAGCAAGCTGCCAGGTCCAGGACTTGAACCATGGTCAGCCAAGTGGGAACTCAGTGCCTTTAACCACCATATTACCCACCAGCCCTGAAAGAAAAAAATGTTTAATTCTTATTTATGGGCCAGCCAAGGAACCTAGTGATTATGGGAGCTGGATCCCATAATTGCTGTCTGAATCCTGGCCCCAGCAACGTGAAAAACATGCCTGGTATATGCATGATCAGATCTGGACAGAATGGAGAAATGGAGAAGGGACTTCAGTGTGATACACTCCACTGGAAGACGTCTTCTCCCTCCCTCTGTCTCTCTCTGTCTCTCTCTCTCTCTCTGAGGAGCACACATGCTCTCTGGCAGTTAAAAAAAAAGGGCTCATTTATTTATTTTTTTCCGTAAGTGAGAGACAGATACAGAGACAGAGAGACAGGCAACCCCAACATGATCCTCATACTGTGACCCATCCCCTGACTCAGCTACCCTCAGATCATGGGCACATGCATGTCTGATATGTTCATGGAGGTGTCTGCATGTGAATCCAGAACCTTCCCATGTGGGTGAGCCTTGCAGACCAATGTGTTACCACTGCACCACCAACTAGCCCCAAAACATGTATTTAAAAAAAAATAGCTAGTTTGAGACCAGCAGAAGGCATAATGATTATATTACTGGACTCCAACGTAATCAACCAGGGTTCGAGACCTATACCCAGCAGCTTAAAACACATTGGGTGCGTATATGTGTGTGCCCAAAATCCCAAGAGGAGAATGAAGAAGGAATTGTGATGGGCGTGGCCATCTCTCCGGGGGAGTGATTTCTTGCTTTCTGTCTCTCTGTCTCTCCAGCAAGCACACACTCCCTATAGCAAAAATCTCCCCCCTCCCCCAAAAAATAGCTAAATAAAGAATTTTGCATAATAAAGAATCTTCACAAGTTTCACACAAAAATGTTCAAAAAACCTTACCTGAGAAATGTTCTTAGAGGCCATGGTTTGCAAAAGGGCCCTCAAGGCACTACTTATGGCTTCCAGAAAGTCGGCATGTTTAGCAAAATCTAAAACACAGAAAGTTGTCAGTAAACACAAAAAATGAAATTTAAGATTTTTCTTTCTGCAAGAAAGCTATTTTGTAGAAAAACAAGATCAAAACAAAGGATGACGAATGTTAATATATGTTCTTACTAAGAAACAAACTTAAAAACAAAAGAGTTTATTCCCTAAGAATAAAATGAGGATCTGTAAAAATAGTTTATTCTATCAGTGAGAGACGGGGGTTGGAGGGGAGGATGTACAGCACCCCTAACGGAGTCTTAATGACATAATCCACCCCCAGCCTCAGCCAGCCTGAATCGTGGACACATGTGTGCCTAGTGTACTCAGGGAGGTCTCTGGACATGGACTGGAAATGTCCCCACGCAGATCTGCCTTGCAGAACACAGCACTTTACCACAGCTCTATCATCCAGCCTCAGTAAGAACACTTTTCGTGGTTAATACAAAAGGTTACATTAACAACCATCTCCATACTGTGCACCTGAGTCTGAAAGATGACCACATTTGAAAGAATCTCACCATGGACAGTTCTACAGATGATCCTTGATTTCCAGACAGTGGGTTTTCTTTTCTCCTCTTTTTTTTTTTTTTTTTTTAAGGGTTTTGCCTAGGGCGTGTCCTCTTACCAGAGGCAGAAACAGTGGGAGGGAAAGTGAGAAATCACCCCCAGGAGGGATAGCCCCACCACAATCCCTTCTCTTCCATGCTCCTGCTGGTCTCTTGGGCACACACACATGCACACTTGGCGTGATTTTTTTTTTTCTTTTTGGAGAGGTTTTTGCTATAGGGGGCATGCACTTGCCAGGAAGACACAGACAGAGACAGAAGGCAAGAAATCACCCCCCCCCCAAGGGGGATGGCCATGCCACAATCCCTTCTCCAGTCTCCTCTCAGGATCCTCGGCACGCACACATACATGCCTGGCATGAGTTTAAGCCACCGGGTCTGGGACTCGAACTGCAGTTGACTACATGGGAGTCCAATGACATAGCCGTTATACCAACCACTGGTCCTCCTGGCTTGATTTTTAAGCCACCAGGTCCAGGGCATGAACTGTGGTCAGCCATGTGGGAATCCAGCGACGTAACTACTACATCATCTGCTGGCCCCCAGATGTTGGGTTTCCATGACTCACACTTCAACACACGATGACCCCGAGCAGCCTTTCATAGGTCTGGGCAGTCCTATGGTGGCGCTGTCTCCCAACCCATGCCCACTGCCTCACCAAGATCCACAGGGCCAGGCCTCTATGCCCCAGGCTTTTCACTGACTCACCTTTCCCTCCCCATCTTCACTCTCCCTACTGTCCCTTCTCCCACCAGGTTGAAGCAATAAACAATTACGCAAACACAGTCAAACTCAAGGGTGAGTGAGGGTCGCCCTGGTGAGTCGGTTCCCTATGCCCTTTCATGGGGATGGAAAGTGACTGACTCGGCAATGGTAGATTACATTTTTCCAAAAATGGCCATGGCAGTATCTCCACTCCTGCGTGACCGTCCAGAACCCTGTCACTTCCCTTACAGACACGGTGTCCATTTCTCCATTCCTTGAATCTGACTAACAGAGCACACGCGGTAATGGGAGAGGTCACAAAGGCGACACGACCTCCACCTGACTCAAGTGGGTGTGCTCTCTCTTTTCTTTCTCGACTCTCATCCTTGGAGCCCAGCTACCAAACTATGAGGAAGCCCGGGTCACATGAAGAGGTCACTAATGGGTGTTCTGCCTGACAACCCAGCACCAGTGTCAGACACATGCGTGAACATGACCTCGGGTGATTCTGGCTCACCACCCCTGGTTTTCCAGCAGAGGCCCCACGCCGTGTTTCTCAATCTCCGCACGCCTCACATTCTGGACCAGCCCCTGCAGTGTGTGTGCAGGCTCTCCCGTGCACGGTGGGACGCTTAGCAGTACCCATGGCTTCTATCTACTGGAGACTCGTGGCAACTTGCAAGTGGTAACAAATAAATACCTCCAGACATTGACAGATGTCCTCTGGGGTGGGGCTGGGGTGGGAAGCAGAACTGCCCCTAGCTGAGAACCACTGGACACTGGACAGTAGAGACACACCGTCTCCTTCATGCCCTGTCTGAACTCATCTAGAGAAATGGTGAGAAATCATAACTCATTATCGTTATTTGAAGCCACAAAGTTTTGGGGGTAACTTGTAATGAGGCAATATGTACCTTGGTTCCTGCCCTGTGGCTTTTGGGACCCTGTAACAGTTCTGATCCCCCTTTTAGATTGCCTAGGGAGAAGAGAGGTAGTTTCTGTATGAACAGTAATCAGCGCTTACTGTACTGTGGAGTTCTCTCATGTTCAGATATTCGGTATGGCGACAGTAGAGGGTTTCCCCTGACTGTCACAGACCAGTAACTCCATCACTCTAGGATCAGACAGACCTGGGCTAGAACCCTGCCTCTGACATTACGTGACCCTCCCATAATGCAGCACCTCACATCATTCTGCAATTGTTTATTTTCTTCATAGGTGAAATTAAATGTAAATATTTATTTATACTATAATAGAAAACATTCTCCATGAACTGAAAGACCTGCCTATCTTCACACCCATGTTCCCTAGGACCCAGAGCAGTAAATTTGTAAAGTAAGTGTTCAATAGATAAAAGCTAAATAATAATAATAATAATAAT
>NW_006159927.1:1913111-1914641 GCF_000334495.1 Tupaia belangeri chinensis | reverse complement strand
ACATTCTCCATGAACAGAAAGACCTGCCTATCTTCACACCCATGTTCCCTAGGACCCAGAGCAGTAAATTTGTAAAGTAAGTGTTCAATAGATAAAAGCTAAATAATAATAATAATAATAATGATTAATCACAGGCCAGCCAGTGGCATGGTGTTTAAGGTAGCTCAATCCCACATAGCTGACTACGTGGTTCGAGTCTCCAAAGGTAGCTTGAAAAATACCGGGTATGTGTGCATGTGGGCCTAAAATACCAAGAGGAGAATCAAGGATAAGAGACTGCAGCTGGGGCCATGCAACCAAGGGGTGCCTCACTTTTCCTCTGCACTCCACCAAAACAAAACACAACATGAATGACCTTAACCTTTCTAAATCTCGGCTTCCTTATCAGGAAGATAAGGTACTAATGCCAGTTTCACAAAGCCTGGCACCTCACAGGCACTCCAAGATTGGTGTGAAATTGCTTCTATTAAACTTCAAAAAATTGCCAGACTGGCACTGAAATGTGTACTTGATTAAAGCTAGAAGTCTAGACTAGAAATTCATGAACTTTGCAGGAAACAATGAAGCTATATTATGTCACATCAACAAAATGTATCTCAGAATCAATTTTTTCCATCCTTCATTCCCAGGAAGATAACCATGACCTTCGATTCAAAACACTCATCTAAACCACACCGCTACTTGATATTACGTGTAATTCATTCTGCCTATATTGAGGAAAATATTTGGTGATTTAATTCACATTTCTGGTCATTTGCCCAAATTTGAGATAGGAACTTCAAACCACCTTGCCTTTCGGTGAAGTATTCAGTAAATGGTCAACAAGTTTGTACTGTATCTAAGAATTTGCAGCATGTCTAAATGTAGGTAAATAATCAACTCACACGTAATCAAGCAGCAAACTGTACTTGGGCAAGTTTTTCAGACTGATTTTCAGTACTCTGACGTCGAGCAGAAAATATATGCTCAGAATGAGACAGTACTATTCCTTTTTTTTTTTTTTTTGGAGAGGTTTTTGCTATAGGGCGCGTGCGCTCGCCAGACAGACAGAGAGAGATAGAGAGATAGAAAGCGAGAAATCACCCCCCAGGGGGGATGGTCACGCCACAATCCCTTCTCCTCTCGGGATCTTGGGCACGCACGCACACGCGCCTGGCGTGAGTTTTAAGTCAACCAGGTCCAGGATGTGAACCATGGTCGACTACGTGGGAGTCCAGCGACATAGCCATTACGCTAACTGCTGGTTCCTGAGACAGTACCATTCTAACTAAACTAAACTAACTAACTAAAGACAGCTTCTGATTCCCAAAGTCTAGGAAAATAAGGAATCCTAGATGATTTTTACAAATTAAATATTCATATAATGGAGTGACCAGCAGTTAGCATAATGGCTATGTCGCTGGACTCCTATGTAGTCGACCACAGTTCGAGTCTCGGACCTGGTGGCTTAAACTCACGCTGGGTGCATGTGCGTGCCCAAGATCCCGAGAGGAGAATGAAGGAGAAGGGATTGCAGCATGGCCATCCCCC
>NW_006159927.1:1902773-1912699 GCF_000334495.1 Tupaia belangeri chinensis | reverse complement strand
GAAATCACCCCCCAGGGGGGATGGTCACGCCACAATCCCTTCTCCTCTCGGGATCTTGGGCACGCACGCACACACGCCTGGCGTGAGTTTTAAGTCAACCAGGTCCAGGATGTGAACCACGGTCGACTACGTGGGAGTCCAGCGACATAGCCATTACGCTAACTGCTGGTTCCTGAGACAGTACCATTCTAACTAAACTAAACTAACTAACTAAAGACAGCTTCTGATTCCCAAAGTCTAGGAAAATAAGGAATCCTAGATGATTTTTACAAATTAAATATTCATATAATGGAGTGACCAGCAGTTAGCATAATGGCTATGTCGCTGGACTCCTATGTAGTCGACCACAGTTCGAGTCTCGGACCTGGTGGCTTAAACTCACGCTGGGTGCATGTGCGTGCCCAAGATCCCGAGAGGAGAATGAAGGAGATATAATGAAGTAAATGACAGACTGAACCAACATGAAAGAAAACATAGCACTGCTGAAAATTTGTTTCAAAAATCAGTAATCTTTAATGAAGGAGACAAAAATATTAGTATTTTGAGTGAAAGGACTGGATTCTAATGGAAAACTTTCTCCTTTTATCCCTGATTTCAGCCAGAAACACAACATGGGTATGAACAGAAGATCACATTATACAGTTTATAACCATGCAAGGCTGTATCTTTTTTTTTTTTGGAGAGGTTTTTGCTCTAGGGCACATACGCTCACCAGAAAGAGAGAGACAGAGAGACGGAAAGCAAGAAATCACCCCCCCCGGGGGGGGGAATGGCCAGGCCGCGACCCCTTCTCCTCCATTCCTCTCTTGGGATCTTAGATCTTAGGTGGGCACGCATGCACACGTGCCCGGCGTGAGTTTAAACCACTGGGTCTGGGACTCAAACTGTGGTTGACTACATGGGAGTCCAGTGACATAGCCATTATGCCAACCGCTGGTCTCGCAAAGCTATATCTTGCATTAGAATGAAAACAAGTTAAATAGACCTGAATGACCCTCTAAACTCATCCATGAAAACACAAGAAAACAGAGTTTGCTCTGTTCCTCCCCACCGAATCCTCCAGTAACAGTTAAATAGCTATCCACTATCCACACAAAACTCAGGGGCTTACATTACTTAACACATCCCGAATGTGTAAGAGGACGATATTACCAGGTTGTCAGAAAAGTCAGGCCGCATTTTTGCATAGAAAACAGAGAAAAATATGTCATGACTTTCCTGACAACCTAACTGACTATCATGTCTAAGTATAAACAAGTAACCATTATCAAATTTTGTTCTGGTGAGAACATTTTCTGTTATTCCCAAATGAGGAACTATATTACTTTTTGAGGCACCTCTTGTCTCCATTTCTTTGAATGACAGCAAAGGTCACAGACAGGATGGCAGGACGGACCCTGAGCGCTGTGCACAGCCCAGAGGCATTTTACAAGCGAACCTCCCCCAGCAACAGCTATTCCCCTCCTCTTTGCAATCCGCATGCATCCCCTGTGGAAGGTCTCTGCAGATTACAAATCTCAGAAGTAACTGAGTCCATGTCATGAGATGCCAAAAGTTCCAAAAATACAGTTGTGATAGTGAGTGATTTCAGAAATGATTAAATATGGCTCTGGATATATATAAAAGTGTTCTTAACCCAAGAGTATGTCATATTTCTGATTTTTTTTTTTTAAAGAAGATTATGTCAAGAATAGCCATGAAACTGAAATTTATTTAAAATCAAAGCATTTAGGGGGCTGGCAGGTGGTGTTATGGTTAAGGGTGTTGGACTCCCATTAAGGCTGACTGTGGTTCAAGTCCCAGACCTGGTGGCTTGCTTTCTCACTTTCCCTCTTTCTTGCTCTGTCCCTATCTGGTCAAATTAAAATAAATAAAATAATTATTTTTAAAAAATCAAAGTGCTTAGTTAAATTTCCCCAAATTTAGAGACTCCATTATTTCTCCAGGGCTCAGCTTGGAATGGTTTCTCTATGATCTATGTAAGAAATGAATGTGCAGGGGCCGGCAGTTGGCATGGTGGTTAAAGGCTCTGGATTCCCACATGGCCGACCATGGTCCGAGTCCCAGATTTGGTGGCTTGCTCTCTCACTTTCCCTTCTTCTCTCTTTCTGTCTCTGTCTGGTCAAATTAAAAAATGATGATAACAAATGGAATTAAATAAATTTTAAAAAATAATAATAATAAAAAAGAAATGTGGAAGCCTCAATGACCACAAATAGCCCAGCTGAACTGGGAGAAACACATCTAAGGGTTTCCTGTATAGTAGAGGCACAGAATGCATACACGTTTTATATTCATATATATATATACACACACAAATATATATACAAATATATATATGTTCATACATATATATGTGTGTTTATACACACACACACACACACACACACACACACACATACAATGAAATATGGTATGGCCACAGTAGGGGATTTCCCCTAACTATCACAGAACAAATAACAGGATCACTTTAGGATCCGATAGACCTGGAATAAAACCCTGCCTTTGACATTATAAGACTCCTCTCACTTCATTTTAGTCTTGGCTCAAGTGTTACTGCCTCAGAAAAGATATATATATATTACTTATCATAAAAATATATATATACACACACACACACACACACACACACATACATATATATATATATGCATATGTATATATATTAATAAATAAATAAATATGCATTCAATTCAAGTGAAGCATATGTCATGCTGGTTGGAGCCGGGGCTTACGGTACCTTGATCAGACTCTCACTAATATGTGGCCCCAAAGCATGAGATAGCAATTCGTAAATCCAAGGCTGAGAATGACTTCAAGGTTAGGCAAGGCCTGGACACAGTAAGAGACTTAGGTAGGTCCTGCTCAGCTAGGGCCCTGGCTGCAGGCTCCCCCCAGCCCTGCTCCCTGTCTCTGCCTGTGGGACTGGGAGAACGGGAGTGGCATGGGTAATGGCGGCCCTTCCCTTCCCTACCCCTAGGACATAATGCTGGGCTGACGGGAGCCAGGATACCAGCTGCAGTCAGGGGAGCTACTCCCCCTATACCATCCAGCTCTCTAAGGTTTATTACAAGGCTAGGAGAGAAATAGAACTCTACGGTCATCACCTGGCCTTCTCACACTGATTAGCCACCTCTGTACACCAGTGCTGGTCCAGGCTTAGAATAGAAATGGAGCTAGCATTGCCCATAATCTGTCTGCAGCATCTCTCAGACAGTGCTGGGCATGACTCTCATGTAACCGCTCTAGCTAAAGAGTGAGCAGTGTGAGACTACTTGAAAACTCTCTGGACTAGCCTTATGGCCTGGCAGCCAAGGTGGCTGACCATGCAGTGTGACTCCTAGACCCAGAGGCTTGAGAAACTTGCTGGATACATATGCATATGAGCCCAATCCCAAAAGGAAGGAAAGATGGAAGAGAAGGGGACTGCAGCATGGCATCATCCCCCCAGGAGTGCTTTCTCACTTTCTCTCTCTGTCTCTCTCCAGCAACAACCAAAAAACAAACCAAAAAATGAATCATCATCAGAGACCTGGGCCGGTTCCATATCGCAATGCTAACGTGCTGCTCAAGAGAAGCTGAATCCAACATGGAGACCATGGTTCAAATCCCTGGTCGGGTCGGCCTGAATCACACCAGGCACATGTGTGAGTGAGATCAGATGGACTGGAGGACTGGAATCAGGGCATTACTCAACCCTGTGAAGGTTTTCCTTCTCTCTCTCTCATGCACATAATCTATGATGAGTAGGGGAAAAAAAAAAAAAAACATACAAAAACCAGAGACCTGTAACTTAAGATATTCAACTTCTACCATGTAAAGATGTCTGAACAAAGATATATTTTAGACAAAAGCAAGGTGTACGATTCTGTGTATGGTAGTCTCTGGAAGAATGCACAAGAAAACTAGTGTTACAGTGCTTTGACTCTGGGAGAGGAACCAGGTTGTGTAAGACAGAAAAGGGAAGCTTTCTGCCGCACGTGCTTTTGAATTCTGTACAACTTATCAAATATAAATTCTTATAATTAAGAAGACAAGTAAAGAACAGAGAATTACCCAATTATCTTAAAGAGACCTAATGAAATTTATGATTCAGCATTAATTGGCCTGACAGAACTGAACATAATTAATTTTAATAAAAGAAGGAACATATAACCCATAAACATGCTTGCATACTTTCTTTTGACTTTATACCATGGGCAACTATAAATATGTGATTGTTAGTGTCTGGGAGAAGTTTCTGCAGGATGGATGACAAATGGTAATCAAGTCAGCTGCTGAAGTGCAGTGGTGATGCAAATCTCTGTGATGTTGAAACAATATAGGAAGGTTCCAGGCTCACATCTCAAAGTCTCTCTGTACACATGTGTAAATGTGCCTGTGATCCCGGCTGGCTGAGTCTAGGGATGGACTGTGGCATGGAAGATCCACTGGGGGTGTTTATCTCTCTTCTCCTCTTTCTCTCATGCAAGAAATAAACTTTAAAAATATACTGATATATACATACACACACACAATTACAAAGCCCAACTTCCCATCCCTTTGAAATTCAGCTCCCTGGGAGCAGTCTTTCACAACAGACCTACAAGTTTACCTGGCTGAGAAAAGAGAAGTTCTGACAGATGCTGTGCAAGTGCCTGAAGGGCTGGCGCTCCTCCCAGATGGTCCACGTCCAGGAGGGACACCAGACTCTGGAGACACACGAGGGCTCTACACTGTACAGTGTTCATTCTGGAAGGGAAGTGAAACAAGGCTATTCATCTGACAGGTACCCATCAGGTCTCGGCACTAACTCCTACCCTAAGCTCCACGTTCTAACTGGAAATATCCATAAGTAGGAAGGGGCCTCTGGCCATGAGCAAAGACTCACAAGGGGAACTGATAATCTGCCCCATTGAACTGCTTGAGCACCCAATGCCCCAGTGCACAACTCATTCATGAGTCATGAGGAAAAATTCCTGTGTGAGGTAGAGTCTTTACTTTTAATAATGAAATATGACATATGTACGATTAAGTGCACAACATATAGAGAGAGTTTAACAAAGTTTGTAAAGCAAACACCCATGCACCTGAGAGGAAATAAACACGGCCGGCATCTTTGGTGTCCACACATCCCCTTCCTTACCACGTCTTCCCTCCCTGACCCCTAGAGCTAACCGCTCCTCAGACTTCTGTAGACATTTCCTGGCTTTCCTTCACAGGTTTACTACCTACCTCTGCATCCCTAAAACCCCCAAAGAGTCACCTGTTTTTGAACTCTGTAAAAACTGAACCAGTGTGTACACTGTTGCTTTTTCTGTTTAACGTGGTAAGTTGCATCCATGCTGTGGGAGCTCCTGTTCCTATCTTCTCTACTCCTATGTACTCAACTGTATGACTACGTCCAAATGTACTCATTCAGGATGCCTCCGATGGACACAGGGGTGACCCGAGGTTAGGGCAGCTGTGAGTCCCATCACTAGGAATATTCTCAGGTGTGCATCCCAGCACACATGTGCACGCCTTTCTCCAGGATACACATAAAGAACGGAACGTCTGAGTCTTGGGGAGTCAGCATCTTCTACTTAGAGATCCATCATCTCACATTAAACATAACGACAAATGTTGTGGAAAACAGAAAACGTCTTACTTTCTAATCAAAGGTTTCCAAGTGGGGTTCCTGGAACATACATCCACCGCAATGCTGTTTGGAAAGGCAGTTTTGGCAAAAATCTAGATTTTAAAAAGGCAGAGAGGGAGGAGTTAAAAGAGTGGCATCTGTACACAAGTCCTATCGACAATTCCAACGCATCGCCTCTACATGAAATGCGTGGGCTGGATGAAGATAGAATGACCGTGTAGCCTACTCCAGCACTGCTAGTTCTGTTCTGTGTTCCAGCTCTTACCAACACCTACAACTTGGGGGTGTGAGCTTAGTTCTCCTGCATACGGACTGCACAGCTTTCTCAAGCCTTTTTTGTGTTCCACCATGAACCTATGAGTGAAAACAGATTACCTTCTTTGGGATGAGGTAGTTGGTGAGGGCGCTGTGGATTTCATGGGAGAGGCACAGGGGAGAGAGCAGCTGCCCACCGCAGTCGCTGAAGGAACTTTCCATAAATGCATCACTTTCATCACTGCTGGAAAGCTCTTCCCATTCGTCATCGGAGGGGTCTGGGAGGAACGCAAACCACACAAAACCAGAATGGTTAGGATGAGCGCCAAGGAAGCTGGCCTCACAGACCAAGGGAAAACACCCAGAAGTCAAGCGGTAACATACCTTCGCTGCAGCACATGTTCACAATAATTTCCAGAGCAGTCTGCTGAGCAGTCAGCAATGCTATGGTCTCTCTTAGCTCCTTGTCAGTGGACTTCAAAAAAAAGGAGGGGGGGGGGGGGGAAAAAAACAACTCAATGTTTGGAAGGTTTTTTTTCTTTAGTTTTGTTTTTGCTTTTGTTTTGTTTTTGCCATAGGGTGCATGTGCTCATCAGAGAGACAAAGAGACAGAAAGTGAGAAATGCCTCCCATGGCGGGGAGGAGTGTAATCCCTTCACCTCTGTGCTGTAATCCCTTCTCTTCCATTCTCCTCTTGGGATTCTGGGCACGCACATACATGCATCCAGTGTTTCAAGCTGCTGAGTCTGACTCGAACACAGTCAGCCATGTGGGAGTCCAGCACCTTAGCCGCCACGCCACCTGCTAGCCTCTGGAAAAGTACTTTTACATTTATTTCTTTAGTTAAAGCCCACTGGAAGATCTCTGCACTCACAATAAAGCACGGTGGGTGGGTGGGGTAGGTGGAAGTCTTATGCTAGAAGTACAAACAAGCCTTACGATCGCTCATGGTCTGGGGCCTTAAGTCACTGTTACCTGGCTTTCTATCGATCTGCCTGGGTATTTTCTGAGTGTTGGTTCGTTAGCTGGAGAGAACAGAGAGAGATTCAGGAACCCTGAACTGAATTCCCCCTGAAACTTAATCTAGTCTGTTAAAGAGTAGCTCAGCACACTAAGATTAATATAAGACCTCATTTCAGAAACCAGGCACTTACCCACGACACTCCTGCTTTTAGAGGCACAGCACTCTTGGAAAGGCTGTATTACCAAACACTACTACCCAGCCCTTATATGATTAACAGAGCTTGGCGAAGGTACAGATTGGCTTGCATCCTTGCCTTTGTCTGAGTACTATAAAACACAGCATTTCTTTAAGGCGAGTGAAAGAGAGGGCATTTTTCTCGGAAAATATAAAACTTGAACTTAATTTTATCAATGAACACTTCTTAAAACTGGTGGCAGAAATGTATACAACCAGGGCCAGCAGGTGACATAGTGGTTAAGGTGCCGGACTCCCATATTATTGACCATGGTTCAAGTCCCAGACCTGGTGGCTTGAAACTCACACCGGGTATGTGTGCGTGCAGGCCTAAAATCTCAAGAGCAGAAAGGAAAAGAAACCATGCTGTGGCCTTCGCTGTAAGGGGCCATCGCTGTCATTCTCTGTCTCTCTGGTGAGTGTGCGCACCCTATGGCGAAAATCTTTACAAATAAATAAATAATTAAAAAAATAAACAGCAGAGAGAGAGGGGTCTGAAATAATACAGACTGATGTAAAAATGGGTAACAGTGGAAGCTGGACAGGGGAACTCTACTTTTGTATATATTTTTTAAAAACGGGTTGAACTGCTCTTTTTTCTACATATTTGTGGCTATACCTTCCTAAACTCAATGATGCAATTAAGGGATTTACTTCTTAAGGACTCCTGCAAAAGCCAGCCATAGTGTGAAAGACCACAGCTGCCCACAATCTGTACTCCCGGTACATCTGACCATGATGCTCCGCACTCTAGTGGTGCTTTGACATCAACCGACCAAATGACCAGCATGTTAGCCATCCAGTCTACTCGGTTATGTTAAGATGACTTAAAAAAAGCAAATTTTTTTTTTTTTTTACACGAGAACACTCCTCTTTATAATCACCAAAATTCAATTTTTTTTAGTAAAGCATATTTTCATTTTTTGGGGTAAAGAATTATTTAATTTATTTTAATTTGACCAGAGAGAGAGAGAGAAAGCGAGACAGAGAGAGAGAGAGATTAAAATGAGAAAGCAAGCCTGCACGTCTGGGACTCTAACCATGGTTAGCCGTGTGGGAGTCCAGTACCTTTACTCACTGCGCCACCTGCCAGCCACCCAAAATTCAACTTTAAAATAATGTTTTTAAAAATCTCCACATACGGGACCGGCATAATGGCTACATTGCTGGACTCCCAGGTAGCCGACCACGGTTCAAGTCCCGGATCCGTTGGCTTAAACTCACGCTGGGTGCGTGTGCCTACGTGCCCTAGATCCCAAGAGGAGAATGGAGGAAAAGGGATTGTGGCATGGCCATCTGCCTGGGGGTGATTTCTGTCTCTCTGTCACTCTCTTGTCTTTCTGTCAAGTACATGTACCCTATAGCAAAAAAACTCTCTAAAAACAAAATAAAATGAAACATCTCTACATGTCAGCTAAATATCAACAGTGATAAAACAAAATAGTAATACTTGGGGCCAGCAGGTGGGGTTGTGGTTAAAGCAATAAATTCCACATAGCTGACTAGTGGTTCAAGTTCCAGATCTGGCAGCTTAAATAAAACAACTGGGTTTGTACATGTGTGCCAAAATCCCAGGAGGAGAATGGAGGAGAAGGGATTGTGGCCTGGCCATCCTTGCTGGAGGGTGATTTCTCACTTTCTCCCTGTTTCTGTCTCCAGTGAGTGCGTGCACCCTAGGGAAAAATCTTAAACAACAACAAAGCAGTGATATCTGAATCTTAACCATGGTAGACGTGAGTATCGATTCCCGCTTACTCTCCTTAGGAAGCAAGGCTGGAGAAGAGGACTGTCACACACTGAGTCCATTCTTCATTCCCAGCAAGGGGCTGCGAGTCCTTCAGAGGTCTCTGCCAGCCTAACTGTAATTTCCATTTCTGCTCTGACAGGAATAAGAGTGGCAAAACACCTGCATCCTTGCATGCGTCAGGATAACCAGAGACCTGACTAGCGCAACACCGATAGCTGAAAGGAATGTGCAAACCCTGATTTATTGCACACCCCCCTGTCCACGCATGGATATGAAATCAAGCATATTCCAGATCTACAGCCTGATCTTCCTGTAGTAACTGAAGAGATGACACTGCAAGGGTTCTTTATCAATATCCCTTCTGGAGGACAAGACACACAGCTAAGCTTTCATTCATGTCACTTAACTGATGTTAAATTCTACTCGCACTGAGTCAAAGGCACAAGTGAGTCAAGGAGCAAATTTGAGGTTCAACTACTAGTCCCGTGCACTGAAAGGGAACGGTTATCATTCTTAATCTATGTCATGATTTGCATGTACCGCAAGGACTGGATAGCCTTCTCGGCTTTGTGTTCCACACTACACGCAACACAGGGCTTTGCACCTGTAGGTTGATCATACGGGGGGAGAGGTCGGAGGTACGACAGTTTGATTTCCTTCACACACCACCAATTTATGTTTCACAAGACTTCATAAAGGCAAGAAAGTAGTATACTTTCTTTTTATACTTTGTATTTATTTTCAGGTGTGTTCCATTTAAAGAATTCTTACTGGACATGAAATTACCAAAATTATCAGACACTGACTCTAGATAATTCTATCTCCATGTCACTTCTGGAACGGGAGGTCACCTCTGGGACCGAAGAAAGTGAGAGGACGTGAAGCGCACGCTCACAACTCAACATCCTCATTCTCCTCTAGTGGCCTTCCTGACCCAGGCCCCTTTTATTCTCCCTCCATCCAGCTGCCTGGCTGATCTCTCTAACAGCACTGACCGGCTTTTGCCATGCTATCAGATCATCAGAAAAGTCATGATGGGGTTCCGCTGCCTCTCCGGGGCTGGCGTGTGGCCTCCGGGCCTGTGCGTGGCTACCGGGCCTGCGCCT
>NW_006159927.1:1883642-1901589 GCF_000334495.1 Tupaia belangeri chinensis | reverse complement strand
TGTTTGTAAAAAAAAAAAAAAAAAAAAAGTCATGATGGGACCAGCAGATGGCATAATGGTTATATCCCTGGACTCCCACATGGCTGACTACAGTTGAGTCCCAGACCCAGAGGCTTGAAACTCAAGCCAGGTGCGTGTGTGGGTCAAGAAGGGACTGCGGTGTGGCCATAGCCCCTGGCGGGTGACTTCTCACTTTCTGTCTCTTGGGCAAACATACACATACCTTATAGCAAAAAAATCTCTCAAAAAAAAAATTAATTAGAAAAAAGGTCATAATGCATTTTTGCATAGAAGAATATGTCAGTTTTTCTGATGATCCAAAATTTCTAATCTCACCCATTAAGATAGTTCATGTATTCTGTCCAAAATGCCTTCCTGCAGCCTCTTGCTTGGCTCTCCCATCAGGGCTGAGTCACATGTGCTGGACTACGGAAACCACTCCCTGAGACATCTGTGCACGGTCCTATCCCAGTCCTTCACACAAACTGGATTTTCTGTCTGTCTGCCCAAGAGGGAGGAGGTTCCAAAAGCCCAGGAATACAGAAGGAGTCTTCCTTGGGACAAGATATATCACAGATTTTTTTTTTTTTTTTTTTTTTTTAGATTTTACACTATGAAACATCTTGGGGATAGGACCCAAGTCTAAAATTCATTTGTTTATGTGTAGATGACATTTCCTGTAAACACCATATTTTACATGGTACACACATCATATGTACCTCATATGCAGTCTGAGGTAATATAATATTTTTATATTATAGTGTTTTGACTGTACCCATCATATGAGGTCAGATGTGGAATTTTCCACTTGTGGTGTCATGTTAGTGTATGAAAGATTTCAGAGCAATTTAGATTTCAGATTTTCAGACCATGAGTGCTCAACTTGTATGTCTTTTTTTTTTTTTTTTTTTAAGCGAGATTTTTGCTATAGGGTGCATGTGCTCACCAGAGAGACAGAGAGAGAGAAAGTCAGAAATCACCCTCCAGGGGGGATGGCCATGCCGCAATCCCTTTCCTCCATTTTCCTCTCAGGATCTTGGGCATACACGCATATGCACCTGGCGTTGAGTTTCAAGAGGCCGGGTCTAGGACTCCAACTGGAGTCGAAAGGGACTGGGTGGGAGTCCAGTGATGTAACCATTATGCCATCTGCTGGTCCCAACCTGTATGTCTTAATTATCTGTCTATCATCTGTGTTTAGCACAGTGCCTGGCACATGCACACGGCATAATCAGTATGTACCAGAATGAATAAAGTCCAACGCACTGTCCTCCTCGTCTTCCTGCCTGTCTGTTCTCCTTGGAGGAGATGTCCTCCCAAAGTGTGGCTCCATCTCTGCTGACTGTCTCAGTCAGAATGATTCCTATACCCAAGATGGCTTACCCTTACTCCAAGGTCACACGCACAAAAACAAGGGTGCCACAATCACTCGATCTGTGAAAACTATATACCACCGTTAATCTCACAATCCCATCCAACCTTTTCTGCACAGCAGTACATGAATCAGGTTTGGCTTGCCACCTTGGTAAGCACAAATACTAAAAATAAAAGAGGTAAGAAGGCAAGGGAAAACTGGAGCCAAGAACACATGCCTTTAGGCCGAAGAGAGTCTGGCAGACAATATGTAATAAATGTAACAAGAGTTAGGAAGATGAGCACGTATCTCTAAAGTGTTCCAAAAGGTCTGGTCTAAGACCAGCCAGGTGGCGTGCTGGTTAAGGAGACTGGATCTGACATGACCCAGATCTGACAGCTTGAAAAACACATTGGTGAATGTATGCACAGGTCCAAAGTCCTGAGAGGAGAAAGGAGGAGAAGCGATTGCAGAGTGACCACTACCTGCTCTCTTCTTCAGCGAGCACACACACCCTACAGCAAATAAAGAAAAAAAGAAAAAGGCTGGTCTGTCTCATCCTTGAGATCTTCTCCTGTATGTAAAAGTAACATTTTAGGCAAGAGATTTCCACTACCCTCCCCTCCATTTGGGAGTAGATTCCTTGTATTATAATGAGAGTAGACAGGAAAGCATGACTGCCTGACTGAAAATTCATTTTATAGCTAAATTTGCCGTACCGTTTTTCTGTAACGCTAAGGACACCTGTTGAAAAGAGCTGTATTAATCCACGTTTGAGAACATCAGTCTGACTTACTGGAAGTAGATCAGAAACAAACGTCTTCCTTCTGACTTTTCTTTTATGAGGCACTTCTTCCATTTCATCGTCTTCAATCAAATCACCACCATTAGCATTCTCTAATATTTCCTCAGTCTCTGCAGTGGTTTTTAACCTTTGGGTTTCGGCCTCCTTCATCTGAATTACTATTTCGCCAGCATCCATTTCCAAAACGTCCGATAAGATCTTTAGTATGGCATTTATGATTTCTGCCTGACTCTTGCATGGAATAATGTCTTTTAGATTCCAAATTGTGCCTGGGGGAAAAAAAGAGCAGAAGGACGAAAGAATCTCCCGTGAAATCTTTTATTAAATACAGTTTCCATAAGACTGATTCTTGAAATCCCAACCCTACCGCCTTTGTTCAGTTTCTTCAATTTTGAAAAGTACTGCATGGAAGCAGCCCCCTTGTTATAACCCTTCGCAATAGCCTCCCTTCCTCGGCACACTGCGACTTTCTCTGATACGCTATCATCAAACCAGGGGAGAACTGATCAAGTTTCTTTTAAAATGACAAAGCGAGTTGCCTCACTGTAGTTCCTGGTAACCTAAACTGCTCTCCTCAGAAGCCGCTCATATTCCAAGAGTGGAATGGAATGTACTAAAATTCTAAGGGCTCGCATACAAACCAGAGAGCAGGTTCTTAGTGTTTTGCTTATCAAAATAGGACAGAAGTGGGCCAGCAGTGGCATGGTGGTTAAGGCACTGGCCTCCTACATGGTTGACTGCAGTTAGAGCCCCAGACCAGGCAGCTTGAAAATCACACCGGATACATGTGTGTGTGCATGCCCAAAATCCTAAGAGAAGACTAGAGGAGAAAGGACTGCAGTATGGCCATGCCCCTCGGGGATGATTTCCCACTCTCTTTCTCTCTGTCTCTCTTTGGTGAGTCCTATCACAAAAACCTAAAAAAAGAAAAAGAAAAGAACAGAAGCTATCATTAAACAGTCAGGTTATCTTCTATAAAGTGACTGCAAATATTAAAACATCTCCTGAGTATACATCCAAAAGATGCTGAAAGCAGGGACCAGGATAGATTACACCCGTGTTCATGGCAGTATTATTCCCAATAGCTAAAAGGTGCAAGTGTCCATCAACAAAAGAATGAACATTGCGTGGCACATACATATAATAAACTATTATTCATGTTTAAGAAGGCAATTCTGACACATACCACAACATGGATAAACCCCGAGGCTATTACTTGCATGAGACAGGCAAGCCAAAAAAAAGATAAATACTCTATGATTCACTTATATGAAGTATCTACAGCAATCGAATTCATAGAGAGGTAAGTAAAATAAATGGTAGGGCTAGGGAGAAAATGAGAATAGTTTAGTGGGCATAGTTTCGGTTTTGAAAGGTGAAAAGGGTCCTAGGGGTTTGTTGTACGACAATGTATACACACTGTTCACTTATTATCACTATACTATACACTTCAAAATCATTAGGCTGCAAAGTAAAGTTGATGTGTATTTTCTCACAATTAACAAAGAAAAACAAAACCTCTCAAGATAAATGACCTCTTTGAGGCCAAAGGGCAAGAAGAAAATATATACTGAAACTATATACAGTACACGCTTTAGTCAAACAGACTATCAGATCACTTATTTCTACATTCTGAGATTCTGACGAAAACTTCTAGATAATTAAGTGGTCATGTCCTGAATGATCCAGAGTCAATTTCTAAACTCACTGGGCTTATAACTAAGAGAAGATCTTGACAACAGTATCTCCTTAATAGATAAGCACCTAATTGAAAAAGAGCCTATTCTAGGCTTTTCAACTATAGATAACTGCTTGAATGAGTGGTCCCCACCAAATATTAATATTTTCAGGTCCAGCCAAGGAGGCATGCACTGCTTAGACATGACCATTCTGCAAGCTGAGACCACAAAGGAGGCCTGAGTTCAATTCCTAGCCCAAGCTGAAGGCCAGGCATGGTGACATTTGCCTGTGGTCTCGGTAACTCGGGAAGCTGAACCGGGATTGTAAGATCAAGGTTGGCTTGGGCCACACAGGGAGACCTTGTCTCAAAGAGCCAGCAGTATAGGTGGTACAGTTGGTAGCTGGAAGTCATGCTGCTGACCACGGGTTTGGATCCCTGCCTCAGTCAACCCAAAACAGGCCAAGTGTGTGTGCCCGGGATCCTGATGAGTCAGAGGGCAAGGGGAAGGGGACCAAAGCATAATGAGACATAATGAGACATAATGAGACATAATGAGACATAACGAGACACCATGAAGGATGTTTCTTCCTCTCACTCACACGTGTAAAGTAAGTAAAGTGCTCTCTATCATGGGTAATCATCATTTTAAAAAGGTAGTGCCATTGCTCTTTAAAATAAATAAAAAGCTGGAAACGGTGATGGTACACACCTGTAGTCCCAAGTACTGAGGAGGCTAGGACAGGATGATTATGACACTGTGAAACCCTGTCTTAAAAAATAAAACGGGGGACCAGCAGATGGCGTAACAGTTATGTTGGTGGACTCCCACATAGTCGACTGTGGTTTGAGTTCTGGACCCAGCAACTTAAACTCATGTTGGGTGTGTGTGCATGCATGCCCAAAATCCAAAGAGGAGAATAGACAAGAAAGGATTAACATGGTCATCCCTCCCAAGGGTGTGACTTCTCACTTTCTGTCTCTCTCTGTCTCTCCAGCAAGTGCATGCCCCTTATAGCAAAAATCTCTCAAAAACAAAACAAAACAAAACAAACAAAAAAACAAACAGGGCCAGCTGCTCTTGATTGGCTGAGGTTGGGGGTAGATCACAATATGAACTCTTTGGGGGATGCCTGTTTCTCTCTCTCGGAAGAAATAAACTTAAAAACATTTTTTTTTTTTTTCACAACAGACATAAGCATTCCAGGCCTTGATGTGATAAAATAAAGGAACTTTGGACCCAAGCTCTATCTATTGCAACTTACTAAAAAAGTACACTATCGCATAGGGCCAAATTTTACCTGCCACCAATGTCTTCAATAGAACATATTCCAAGGAACTGACAGGAGAAAGCATTGCTGATTCTAGCACATGCAATCCTGTGGCACTGAAAGATTTTAGTAGCTCCGGGTTATCTTCAGTTACTGTCTGTAAACAATATGCTATAAGACAAAAAAAAAAAAATGTACAAACAAATTCTGTCCAGGACAATTTATAGCAACACAAAACATCAAAAAATGTTACATCTGTACCAATTTTTTATAAGCCTATAGCTTTTGTAGGGTGCTTTACATAACACAAGCAAATGAAGTTTCCCAAACTATCAATAATGTAAAGATCCCTTTTTTCTTTAATTTTTTTCTTTTTCTTTTTGGAGAAATTTTTGCTATAGGCTGTCTGTACTTGCCAGAAAGACAGAGAGAGGCAGAGAGACAGAAAGCGAGAAATCACTGCCCAGGGGGAATGGCCACGCCGCAATCCCTTTTCCATTCTCCTCTTGGGATCTTGGGCAGCGCGCACACGTGCCTGGTGCGTTTAAGCCACTGGGTTCGGGACTTGAACCGCAATCGACTATATGGGAGTCCAGCGACTTAGCCATTACACCCACTGCTGGTCCCTTTCTTCTTTAATTTCTAATCATTTACAGAACTGTAATTTTATAACATAGGATTAAAAAGGTTCTTAAGGGGCCAGCAGGTGGCATGGTGGTTAAGGGCACTGGACCCCCACATTACCGACCGCAGTTCGAGTCTCAGACTTGGTGACTTGCTTTCTCTCTTCCTCACTCTCTGTCCCTCTCTGGTCAAATTAAAATAAATAAATAAAATAATTATTCTAAAAATAAATAAATAAATCATGTTCTTAAATGGGTTGGCAATGTTGAATTACCATGAACATTTAAGAAAGATTGAAGCTTTCATTTATGTACTTATCACAGATCAGTACCAATCGCTGTAGACCACATCTTTAGAGTATTTCTTTTTTTTTTTTTTTGAGAGATTTTCACTGTAGGGCGCGTGCGCTTGCCAGACAGACAGAGAGAGACATAGAGACAGAAAGCGAGAAATCACCCCCCAGGGGGGATGGTCACGCCGCAATCCCTTCTCCTCCATTCTCCTCTCGGGATCTTGGACACGCACGCACACGCGCCAGGTGTGAGTTTTAAGCCACCGGGTCCAGGACACGAACCGCGGTCAACTACGTGGGAGTCCAGCGACATAGCCATTACGCTAACTGCTGGTTCCCTTTAGAGTATTTCTATGTTAATAATAAACAATGGGTTTTGGGACATCCTGGCTTCTTTTAAATTCATCATGATTTACAAGTTAAAATTGTCTCCGGTGAAGCAATAGTTATTTAAGGAAAAAAGTCCTTTTATGGAGCCAGCAAGTGGTGTGGTGGTTAAGGCACTGGACTCCCATATGGCCAACTGTGTTTCAAGTCCTGGACCTGGCAGCTTGCTTTTTCACTCCCCCCACCACCCTGTGATCACATGTGCCCTATAGCAAATTTAAAAACAACAATAATAATTATACATTAAAAAAATGTAAAGTGGATCAGCAAATGGTGTAATGGCTATGTTGCTGGACTCCCATGTAGTCGATCACGGTTTGAGTCCCAGACCCAGTGGCTTAAACTCACACCTGGGCGTGTGTGCAAGCATACCCAAGATCCCAAGGGGAGAATGGAGAAGAGACTGCAGTGTGGCCATCTCCCGGGGGGGTGATTTCTTGCTTTCTGTCTCTCTGGCAAGCGCATGTACCCTATAGCAAGAATCTTTCTCTTAAAAAAAAAAAATTTTTGTTTTTTTTGGAGAGATTTTCACTATAGGGCGTGTGTGTTTGCCAGACAGACAGAGAGAGACATAGAGACAGAAAGCGAGAAATCACATAGCCATTACACTAACTGCTGGTTCCCAAAAAAAGAAATTTTTAAAGAGAAAAATATCATTTATATAAAAACATGAGCAAATTAAGAGGGATAAAATATTAATATCAATAGAGATACGATCCATTTAGCACTTAATTCATCCCTTTTCATTAAAACAAGACAATGGATTTCAACTTGTATATTAGATATAACTAACTCAAAGTATTAAAAAAAAAAAAATTGGAATAGGGCCAGCAGGTGGTGTGGTGGTTAAGGCACTGGACTTTCACATGGTTGACCATGATTCAAATCCTGGGCCTGGTGGCTTGCTTTCCCACTTTCCCTCTCTCTCTCCTCTCTCTCTTTCTCTAGTGAGTGTGCATGCCTTAAGCAAATTAAAAAATAATAATGATAAATAAAATTAAATAAATAATTTTTTAAAAACTGGGATTGCATGAAAGGGTTTGAGGGAAGAGAATTCACCTCTTAAGTACAAAAGTCCAAGTCTGTTTCAAGATATTGTATTACATACAAACCCACTTCTTTCCAGCTCTAAACATTGCAAAATACAGCATGCCCATCCAAATTAGTAAAATGCATACTACTGCTGTTATATAATTTGGTTCCCCAAACACATTTGTATCCAAATTCATGTATTTGCATAGATGTAAATATATATATACACACACACGCAAATATAGTATTTTTTCATCATGAGACTAATCAAATCCACTTTAGCAAAAAGCCAAGATCAGCTATGACTGCTACCAGAAAAAAAGTATAAGTTCAGAAAATCCAGATTAACATAAAGTGGTATCTTATAAGTAAGTCTTGCTTGACTTTCAAGACAAAAGTAACAGGTGTTTAAAAAGCCATGAGCCTATGGGACTAGCAGTCAGTGTAATGGCTATGTCACTGAACTCCCATATAGCCGACCGTGGTTCGAGTCCTGGACCCAGTGGTTTAAACTCATGCCAGGCGTGTGTGCGTGCATGCCCAAGATCTCTAGAGGAGAATGGAGGAGAAGGGATTGCAGCGTGGCCATCCCCCCTGGGGGGTGACTTCTTGCTTTCTATCTCTCTGTCTCTCTCTGTCTTTCTGGTGAGAGCATGCACCCTATAGCAAAAACTTCAAAAAAACCCATGAGCTTAGATAAATAAAGAAAGAAAACACTATTGTAGAATGCAAAAGTACTGCATTCTAATCCATTCCAAAAAAAGGCACTAAAAAAAATAAAAATTAAAAAAAAAAAAAAAAGGAATGAAATCTGTAAGATTAAGTTCAAAAATAAAGTGAAACCTTTCCTTTTAAAAACTATCAAGAGAGCCAGCCAGGTAGCCTCTTGGTTGAGGCAGCTAGATCCCACAGGGCCTACTGTGGTTTGAGACCAGATAGGGTGGCTTGAAAAACACGCTGAGTGCAGATGTGTGTGCGCTCAAAATCCAGAGAAGAGGGTAGAGGGGAAGAGAGTGCGTGTGTCCAGGTCATCCCCCCTAGGGTATGCTTTCTCACTTTCTCTTTGTCTTTCTCTCTCTCCAGTGAGTACAAAAGCCTTGTGGCAAAACTTAAAAACAAAACAAAACAAGAAAACCACTACGAACAATAAATAAATAAAACGATGAACTAACCTTCCTAAAATTCTCTCATTGTACTAAAAGCTGTCCTCAGGCCAGCTATGGCCTGGTAGTTCAGGCAGCCAGAACCCATAAGGTTGACCTTGCAGTTTGAGAAACATGCCAGGTACATATATGCACATATGCCAAAAGTCCCAGAAGATGGAGAAGGGACTACTTCATGACCATGCCTCATGGAGAATGCCTTCCCTCTCCCCTACCCCCGACTTCTTTCTCTCTCTCCCCCTCTCTCTCTGTATCTAAGGAACCCAAGCACCCTCTAGCAAATTTAAAAAAAAAAGAAGAAGAAAGTTCAAAACCTGTTTTCTGAGGGCTGGATCTGTGGCATAGTGGTACAGGGAGTGAGACACCACATGCTCAACTGAAATTCAAATCTAGCCTCGGCAGCTTTGAAACATGCCAGGCACGTGTGCGTGTGAGACCCCAAACCTGACAAAATAATAAATTAAAAAAAAAAAAAAAAAAATTATGGCGGGACCACTCCCCCACTGAAGAATGCTCTCTTCCCCTCTCTCTAGCCAGCATGTGCACCCATTGACAATTGGGGGAGAGGGGAACTGTACTCTGAGATTAAAAACCATCTGCCCATTTCCTAACAGGTGAACTGTTTTTAATTTCCCCGCTGACTCACAATGCCTCCTCTTGTCAAGATTCCATTTGGAGGGAACCAGCAGTTAGCGTAATGGCTATGTCGCTGGACTCCCATGTAGTTGACCACGGTTTGCGTCCTGGACTACCGGGCGCGTGTGCGTGCATGCGTTGCCAAGATCCCGAGAGGAGAATGGAGGAGAAGGGATTGTGGCGTGACCATCCCCCCTGGGGGGTGATTTCTTGCTTTCTGTCTCTCTGTCTCTCTTTCTGTCTGTCTGGCAAGCGCACACGCCCTATAGCGAAAACCTCTCCCCCCCCCAAAAAAAAAAAAAAAAAAAAAAGAAAAGAAAGATTCCATTTGGAGAAAATAATTTTTTAAATTTTCCGAGTAGTATTCTAGGTTATTCTTTTTTAAAAATTTTTCTTTAAAAACAAAACAAAATACCATTTAAGCTGAGAGAGACTTTGATAAGGGGAAGACATTTCCTTGCCAGGAGAAATGCATAGTTCAATAAAAGGACAAATGCATGCCACTATGATGGGCAGAAAAGAAATTATTTTCATTGTGCTTTTCTCCACTCTCATTCAAAACTCAGCTGAGCTGCCAACCCACTGGCTGTCCCCCACTCTGCTGAACTGAGGTTCCCCACGGCTCTCTAACTCAACAGAGAGCAGGCGGGCCAGCCGGCCAGGGAGCCAAGGCAGCTGAAGTTGCTGGATCTTGCTTCTCCTGCCCCATGCAAAGATGCAAGCCTAAGTGAAATTTTGACCACTTTTCTTCTCTCAAAAAAAAAAAAAAAAAAAAATGGAGGCCAGTAAGTGGCATAATGGTTAAGGGCACCAGACTCCCGCATGACCAACTGAGTTTGAGTCCTGGACTTGGCAGCTTGTTTTCTCATTTGCTTTCTCTCTCACTCTAGCCCTCTCTGGTCAAATTTAAATAAATAAAGTTAAATAAAATAATTCTTAAAAAAATGTTTTTTTAAATACAGACTATTAGTCTTCTGCTGGAAATATGAGACAGCAGTACAAGACATTTAAGTAAGTTTAGTTCCAATTAACTTAGGCTTAAAGGCCTACTAGTTGAGGCTTACTGCTTCTTAGCAACTGGAGATGAAAGCATCAAGAATGTGGGGCTGGCAGGTGGCATGGTGGTTAATGGCACTGTACTCTCACATGGCTGATCATGGTTTGAATCCCTGACCTGGCAGTTTGCTTTCTCACTTTCCCTTTCTCTCTCTCTCTCTCTCTCTCTCTCTCACTCACTCACTCATTCACTCACTCTGGCCTTCCCTGGTCAAATTAAAACAAATAAATAAAGTTAAGTAATTATTTAAAAAAAAAAAGAAAATGTCAAGAATTAATAAAGGCTTCTAAGAATAACAACAGGCTAGACACCACACATGTTCACTAATTACCTTTCTCCCTTTTAGATCAAAAAGCTGTATGAGAAAGTATTAATCACACATTTTTAAAAGATTCAGAGTAAACAAAACTCCTCAGCTGTGCATTTATAAAACGAACATGCTATGTCTAAATAAAAATGTTTGAATAAGACTACACATACTTAATAAATCACCTTTTCTTCACTTACCTACTGAAATAGCCAGGTCAACATTGGTGGAAAACCTACTTAAATACTTTAATACAATCTCCAAACACCCTTCTTTGTTGAATATAGATACTGCTCTACTACTGCATTCACTAAATTGAAGGGGGGAAAAAAAAGTTTTACTATTCACATTGTAACATGAAGAAATCAATCACAGAAATCCATGTAAAAAGTAAATGAGGCTTGACAGAATCAAAGAGTTGGAGTCAAACACCCACCACATTAATGTATGAAGAAACTAATGCCCGTTCATATGCTCTGCAATGAGAAGAGCTATCTGCACTTTATTTTGATCACAGTGGGACTTCTTAGCTAGTCTCTTTCCCCTTCTTACTCAAGGTTGAAGCTGGAAAAGACCTTAAAATTCATTTAATTCAACTCCCCATTTTAGAAAACTCGGACCCCAAATGGTGAAGTGATCTGTCCAAAGAGCACATATTTTGTTAGTGACAGAGCTGGCCCAGTACCTGAGTTCCTTGGGTCTGGCCTACTATTCTTCCCACCACGCCACAAAAGTAAGTTAAAGTAAGGTTAAAGGCCTTATCGCATAAAAAATACAAACTTAAAAAACTGTATTTGTGCATTCCTTCTACAATGCAGTTATAATTTCATCCAACAGAATTTGCAATATGCATCACAGAAATTAATTTTTGAAATTATACTTTTTAATGAAAATAATCAGAAAATAATTAGCATTGTTCATAAGCATACATACTCAACACAAGGTGAACAGAACTATAGATAATCATTTTATACATGTTTCCAAAGAAGGGTATTCCTCCACACATACCACTTACACATGACACACTGATCGTTAACAGAGCTGACTAGATTAAGGAGAAATATTTTCTATCTATCTATCCATCGATCTAGTTAGAGCAGCACTGAAGAAGCCCAAAGTATAGCCAGGAGTCAAGGTATGCATGGGTAAAGATCATTGAAAGTGCGAACTGTGAAACAGAAATGCAGGTAACTGCATAGTACGGATAGGGTTCACGGGCATTCAGAAGAGAGAGAAGTCAGTTGGGAGACAAATTCAGGCTCTTTTCGAGGAAATTCTGTTTTCTAAATGTCTAAGTTCAACAAGGTATCTGAGTTAAAGTTATCTGATGCACAGAAAAAGAACACCCATCAGTTAGCTCAAATGGCATTTCCTCGCATCTTCTCTCTCGGGTACCTTGGTGGGAAACTCCCACTAGTTAAACACAAAATCACAAGCATGATCGGACTGCCATGGAGGCAGCTTTTCAGGATCCAACTTCATCGCTTGTAGGAAACAAGGAACAACTGTGCTTTCAGGCTGGCTGGTGCCATTGCTGCTGACTGAAAACAAGGAACTATGACAGAATCTTGCTAGAAACGTGGGACATACAATGGGGCAGAAGGGTCAGCAAATGGCGTAGTGGTTAAGACACTGGATTCCCAAATGGTAGACTGCGGTTTGAGTCCCGGACCTGACAGCTTGAAACTCATACCAGGCGTGTGTGAGTGCATGCCTCAAATCCCAGGAGAATGGAGGAGAAGGGAATGTGGCATGGCTATCCCCCAGGGGATGGGGTGATTCTCACTCTATCACTACAGCAAGTGCATACACCCTATAGCAAAAAAATCTCTCTCTAAAAAAAAAAAAGAAAGAAAGAAAGAAAGAAGAGAAAAAGAAAAAGAAAAAGAAAAAACTTATGGGACAGAAGTAAATCCTCTAGCCATTTCCACACCAGACAACAGGTCCACTCTATCCTTCCACTGCCACAATCCTGGGAAAGTGGCTTTCTTCCTACTGGGGTCAAAGAAACTCTCTTTAGGCATCTACTTCTCACTCAAAAGGCAGCTGCCAAGAAGAGGAGAAATGTACCAGCTGCAGTTTGTGGTCTGTCTCATTGCAGATGCCAAACCAAAACAGCAGTGGCACCAGGGTCCACTGAGCTGCATGACAGATACTGCTTAGAGGATGTCAGCCATGGGGGTCAGAGGAGGAAAAGTGAGTTACTAACAGTCCTAATTCCTCTCATTTTTCTTAGGAGCAGAGAAGAGCTGCAGAATTTAAAAATAGGCAGTGATGCTATGAGAAAAAGCTCGAAAGGAGGGTTGCTCTTAGCAGGTCACCTGACACTAACTCCTACCCAGTATTAACACCATAGGTCTCCAGCCCTACCACAGGGAACAAAAATTCCTATGCAGCTTAACAGAAGAGCAGCAGCCTGAGAAGGAGGCATCTTACCATATATTCCACAGCACGTTCACAGCCTCATTGGCTATGGTCTCAATAGAATTTCTGATGCGATCTTTTTTTTCCTGTGGAGACAGCTCATTTGAATCCAGTCCAGCACTGCACTGTAACCAAATATCATGATTAGCATCCTGGTTCAAAAGAATAATTAAACAAAAAGGCTAATGATAGTGAAGGATCACGAAAACCAAACATCAGAAATTATAGTAGTTAACAAGTCAATCAAATGCTCACGAGCAGTACGATTCCCACAACTCTGCTTCCCTTTGGACAATACAGACAAGGCAGGCTCCCAAGTCATTGTGCAAACCGGATATAAAGTAGTTCCCATTTTAAAAGAAAGTATCAAATCCATACAAAGTATTTTACCTAAGGTGATAAAACACAGTAAAGGTAGCAAAGAAAAGTAACATAAACAAGAGCTAGCATTGGGTCTAGCCGGTAGCCGGTGGTGTGGAGGTTAAGTCACGAGATCCCACATGGTTGACTCCATGGTTCGAGTCCCAGACCCAGTGGCTTAGAAAACATGCCAGGTGTACATGTGTGTGCACCCAAAATCCCAAGAGGAGAATGGAAGAGAAGAAACTGTGACAGGGCCATCTCCTGGAGGATGATTTTTCTCTCTCTCCCCCTCTCTCCAATGAGCATACGTACCCTACAGCAAACTTTGAAGAGGGGGAAAAAAAGCTACAATTGGAAGATGCTATAAAGAGACTTTAAAAACTAGGTACCTCTTTTAGCAGTGCGACCAGAGGCGTCATGATATCCTTAGTCACCATGTCATCACAAACTTCAAATCCTCCACAGGCACTGAGATTTCTACACAAGTTTAAAAAACATTTTATTTTCAGATCACAAGTCACGACACACTACTCAACTCTCAAATCTATCTCTATGAATAACCATACCAAGGGTTTTTCCAGAGGAATCTGCTGATTGTTTCTGCCATATGCTGCTAAATCAATCCAGGTTTCCACCTGTTCTGATCCTTGTTCTACAAGAGGTAAGTGACTTCACTGTGCCATGGAGCTACTTAGTTCTGAGGTCTGAGACAGTACACAGGCACATGACTATGGAAAGGGAAAGGAGTTTTTCTCACTGCCTGATAAGATATGAAGGAACCTTTATTTGCGATCAAGATTGCAAGGGGAGTAAGATGAGCTTACCGAGGATGACATCCCCTGCAGCCCTGCACACGCTTCACTTAATTGGAAAGACGCTGCTTGCCTACTGAGTGCACAGCACCATGCGAGGCACTAGCTAAACAGATGGAGATAAGTCATGGGACCAGCAGTTAGCATAATGGCTATGTCGCTGAACTCCCACATAGTCGACCATGGTTCAAGTCCTGGACCTGGTGACTTAAACTCACGCTGGGCGAGTGTACATGCGTGCCCAAGATCCTGAGAGGAGAACGGAGGAGGAGGGATTGCAGCGTGGCCATTCCCCTGGGGGAGTGATTTCTCGCTTTCTGTCTGTCTCTCTCTCTTTCTCTCTGTCTTTCTGGCAAGCACACGCACCCTAAAGCAAAAAAAAACCTTTTTAAAAAAAAAGGTGGAGATAAGTCAGAAGACATCCCTCTAACCTTCCAGGAGCTCCCAGTTTGTATATGCTTTGGGGGGGGAAGGGCAGGATTTTCCATATACCTGTTCCTCCCCCAGGACCAGAATGTCCATCCATCCCAATGCCATGAAATGGTTAACTCTCCCTCAGCCCTCAAAGCCCACCTCCAACTCACTCAGGGTTTGCTTCCCTGAACACTGACCTGTTTATACCCTATCACTGCACCCTTTGTAATTATCTGGGGTTAGATTATTTGGTTCATTCCTGTCTCCCTCACTAGATGGTACGATTCATGAAGGGCAGAAATTATATCTATCTTGCTCACTACCTCATGCCCAGAACCTAACACAGTGCCTGGCACGTAGTAGGCATTCGACATATTTTTGTAAAGTCAATGAATGAAACTTAATTAATAACTATAGACAACTCTTTAAGAACTACAAATAATAATGTCTACTCTTGCCCTCTCTACAGTGCATCCTCTGCACTGGCACTAAAGTAGCTTTTCTAAAATCACTTTACTCCAGTGAATAACATAAGTCCTTCAGCCCTACGCTATCCTATCCCTTGTCCATACGTCCAGCCTCTCATCTCTACAGTCACCAGCTCTAGTGTCCTCAGCCAAACTAACTTTTCCATTCTTTTTTTTTTTTTTGGAGAGGTTTTTGCTATAGGGTGTGTGCACTCGCCAGACAGAGACAGAGAGACAGAAAGCAGGAAATCACCCCGCCACATCGCAATCCCTTCCCTCAATCCCTTCTCCTCCATTCTCCTCTTGGGATCTTGGGCATGCATGCACACACGCCCGGCGTGAGTTTAAGCCACTGGGTCTGGGACTCGAACTGCGGTGTCTGGAACTCCAACCACGTTTGACTACGTGGGAGTCCAGCGACATAGCCATTACGCTAACTGCTGGTCCCAACTTTTCCATTCTTAACCAGCCAAGCCACTTGCTGCCTCACTTCTCTGTAGGTGCTGTTTTCTCCGTGGCAGTCACTCTTTGCCCTACTGTCCCCCGCCTGGCTCTCTCACCTGTCAGGTCTCAGATCGTGAAGGACATTTAGCTAATATCCCGTTTAATGTCATTTTCAGCCCCAACTTATGATCCTCTTATCTTCCCACAGCACTTCTCACTGTCTGATACGTATTTTCTCTTTTTATTAGTTTCCTGACTCCCCATCAACATTGCTCTGGAAAGACAGAGATCTGGACTGCCTAACTTAAAGGTCCACCTGCTCAAAATCCCCTGCACTTAATGCGACTCGGGGTACACAGACTGGGACCCCATGGAGACGGTTAGATGTGCACCAGGCAAGGGCAGGACTCCTTGGCATGTGGCCGCTGCAGGTGAAGCAACCAGGTGGACAGATGGAATGGTAGGGTCCGGGTTCCCGGGGTCCACAGGAGCTTGGAGCATAAGCTCAAATCCCCCTCTGCAAACGAGAGATCCCGGACAGGGATTTTCTCGAGACCCCAAACCAAGCGCACTGAGGTCGACCAAAGGGATCTCAACAGTGCCTGCTGCGCAGTAAGCCCTGGCTGAGAGCAGGTACCGCCCGCATCCCTTCCCGGCTCACCTCAGTGCTCCAGCTCGCCCTGACAGCAGGGCTGGGGTCTAGCAGCAGCGGACCGAGCCGGCGAACCGCGTCGCGCCGCGCCAGGCCGGGGAGAGCGGGTCGCTGCTGCCCCAGTCGAGCCAGCCCGGCGCAGGCGCACTCGCGGACCTCGGCGCTGGGATGCTGGAGCTGCGGACAGAGCCAAGTGTCAGAGGGGGTGCAGTGCGCACGCGCGCCCCGGCCCGCTCGCCGCCGAGGGCTCCACCGGCGTGACGAACGGGCGCGTCTCCTCCCGCAGCCTGCCAAGCTCTCGCCTCACCTTTTCCAGAAGCTCCGCCGCCGGCCCGTCGTCCTCCTCGCCTGCAGTCCCGTTGGCCGCTGCAGCTGCCTCAGCCTGACAGTCGCCCGTAGGGGAGAACTGAGGTCGCTTGAAGCGCTTCGTCCTGCTCTTACCCATGGCCACGTGCGCTGTAACGACAGAGCAAGAGAGCAAAAGCAGGCAGTGGGTGCTGCAGGGCCAGTGACAGTGTTTCTCCGCCGAGGGGTCTTCGTGCAGACGCTCAGCTGAGCCGGCTGACGGCCCGAGCACACATGGGGAAGGTACGCGCAGGCGCGCAGACGGCGAGGAGGGGGCAGGCGAGGGAGTGCGCAGGCGCAGAAGAGGGCGTGGGCGGTGCCAGCCGAGGACAGGGGCGGAGTTTTGAGCTTTTTCCGGCGAAGGCGGTGGCTAAAACCGGAGTAGAAACATTGACTCCGCCTCTGCCAGCCACGTGACGACCGTGAGGTTACTGGACCATGCAAAGCCTTTTCTAACAAAAGAAACAAATGCGGTTCAGGACACCTAACTTGCAAGGTTACTGTGAGGCTTAAACAAAATTATGTAAAACGGTTCGTGTCCTGGTAAATCCCTAAGCGTGCACCTGCCTGTGATCCGGAACTGCTGAGACTAGGGGTGGATCCTAGTGTGAAGACCCCGTTGAGGGTCGGTCTCTCTCTCTCTCTCTTTGAAGAAAATAAACTTTTTAAAAGTTCTATAATGTACCTAATATCAAACATGCTATATATTTGATGCTCAAAGAAGATTGACCGTGATTTTATTCTGTGATCTCAGAGCCTAGAACAGAGGCTCTGAGTACTGTTAATGTTAGAATGTACAGCAAGGTTTGAGAAGACAGAATTCCTTAATCTCCTTGCTCAGTTTCCTCATCAGTGAAATAAGGTTATCAATAATATAATCTAATGCAGTTGTCATTAGGATAAATTGTGTTAATATGTTTGGGGCCAAGAACAAATAATAGCACATGGGACCAGCAGTTGACGTAATGGCTATGTCGTTGGACTCCCATGTAGCCCACAAGGTTCGAGTCCCAGACCCGGTGGTTTAACTCACGCTGGGTGCGTGTTTTTGCGTGCCCAAGATCCTAAGAGGAGAATGGAGAAGGGATTGCAGTGTGGCCATTTCCCTGGGGGGTGATTTCTCACTTTCTGTCTGTCTCTCTCTGTCGTTCTAGCGAGCACATGTACCCTATAGCAAAAACCTCAACAACAACAACAAAAAAACAGATACTAGCATATAGAAGGCCCTATATAAATGTATGGTTGGAAGTTTTGACAACTAATAAAAGGATTCTTTTGTGAATATTTTTTAAAGAATTACTTAACTTTGGAACCAGCAGTTGGCGTAATGGCTATGTCGCTGGACTCCCACGTAGTCGACTGCAGTTTGAGTCCCACATCTGGTGGCTTAAACTCACACCAGGCACGTGTGCGTGCGTGC
>NW_006159927.1:1847831-1883298 GCF_000334495.1 Tupaia belangeri chinensis | reverse complement strand
GCGCTTTCTGTCTCTATGTCTCTCTCTCTGTGTCTGGCGAGCGAACGTGCTCTATAACGAAAACCTCTCAAAAAAAAAAAAAAGAATGATTTAACTTTATTGTTATTTTTTTTTAGATAGCTACAGGGCATGTGCACTCACTTGAGAAAGGGGCGGGGGGACGAGATAAATAATTGCCTAACTCCCCTGCTGAGCACCAATACCAGTAAGAACAAGATGGTGCCCATTTTCACACATCACTGAATTCCCGCCACTTGCCCAGGGTCTGGAACAAGGCAGGCTGGTGATTTTTGAATGATGGAAACCATGTAGGAAAGTGGGGAATCTAGATAGGCTAAAATGACAAGAATTTAGAAGAGACAGAAACACATTCCTGCCGTTTCCCTCACTGTGTGGATAAGCAAGAAAGAAATGGCTCAAAAGTCCTTAACTAAATGAGCACAGAGGATTTGTAGGGTAGAAAAACTACTTGGTAGGATATACTGTAATGGCAGTACACACTATTATACTTTCGTCCAGACTCCTAGAATGTACACACCAGGAGTGATCCCTAATGTAAACTATGGACTTTGAGTGATGATGATATGTCAGTAGAGACTAGTAGGTGGTGGTTAAAGGCACTGGGCTCCCCCAGGGCTGACAGTGGTTCACATCCCAGACCTGGTGGCTTGACTTCTCACACACACCCCCAAACCCGTCTCTCTCTGGTGAGCACATGTGCCCTATAGCAAATTTTAAAAATAGAATAATAAATAATTCTTTTTAAAAAATGATGTATAAACAAAGGAAAAAAACGAAGAAAACAAAACAAACGATGTGTCAATGTCGGTTCATCATTTGGAACAAACGGACCAGTCTGGTGGGGAATGTTGATAATGTATCATCCTCTCAACTTTGCTATGAACCTAAACTGCTCTATAAAAGTCTTTGGGATCGGGAACCAGCAGTTAGCGTAATGGCTATGTCGCTGGATTCCCACGTAGTCGACCGCGGTTCGTGTCCCGGACCCGGTGGCTTAAAACTCACGCCGGGCGCGTGGGCGTGCGTGCCCAAGATCCCGCGAGGAGAATGGAGGAGAAGGGCTTGCAGCGTGACCATCCCCCCTGGGGGGTGATTTCTCGCTTTCTGTCTCTATGTCTCTCTCTGTCTCTCTCTGTCTGTCTGGCGAGCGCACGCGCCCTACAGTGAAAATCTCTCAAAAAAAAAAAAAATGTCTTTGGGACCAGCAGATGGTGTAGTGGTTACATCACTGGACTCTCATGGAGTCAACTGTGGTTCAAGTCCCAGACCTGGCAGCTTAAAGCTCACATCAGGCGCATGTGTGTGCGTGCCCACAATCCCGAGAGGAGAAGGAAGAGACAAGATTGTGGCATGACCATCCCTCCTGGGTAGGAGGAGATGATTTCTTGCTTTCTAGCTCTCTGTCTCTGTCTCTGTCTCTCTCTGGCAAGCACACACATGCCCTATAGCAAAAATCTCCCTTTAAAAAATCTATAAAATAGTCTTAAAAAATCTAAATAAATAAAAACACCTTAGTTAGAGCAGGCCTTTGTGGTGTGTCAAGAGTTACTCTTTCCAGTGAAAAATGAGCAATTCTGCTAAAATAAATTATTAACTTTATTTAGTGAGCTTAAGAGCCCTTCCTGTTGTTTGCCAATCTTAGGAGAAAGCTGATGATCTTTAACCAGTCGAATAATCTGTCATCGATCATTTTTTTAAAAATCTAGTCATGCAATGATTATTAAACCATCCCTTTTCCTACCAATTTCTTTGTTAAAGGGAATTTTTGGGGGGGAGGAGAAGTTTTTGCTATAGGGCACGTGTACTTGCCAGAAGGACAATGAGAGACAGAGAGACAAAGCAAGAAATCACCCCCCGGGGGTTATGGCCACACTGCAGTCCCCTCTCCTCCATCTCCTGGGTCTGGGACTCGAACTGTGGTTGACTACATGGGAGTCCAGCGACATAACCATTGTGCAAGTTCACTTATTGCTTTCTTCCATTAGTGAGATAAACAGAGAAAGAGTGAAATAGAGACACAGCACATCCAACTGGTTCCTGGTGCCTTCCTCACTCCTAGTCTCAGCCAGACCTAGATCCTCACCCAGAGTACTCAGGGGAAGTCTCTGGACATGAGCTCAGAACCCTCCTATGTGAGTCAGTCTTTCCAAGTTTTAGTGCTGCACCACCATCTAGCCCCAAGAGTCTCTCTATAAAAATGTGTTTTAGAGACAGCATCTTACTAAGTAAGATGTAGTGAGCCTGGACCTCACCATTTTCCTGCCACAGCCTCCAGAGTTGCTGGTTTACAGGTGCATGTGCACCCACTATGCCCAGCTAGGAATTTTTGAATTACCTTAGAGTCTTCTTGATACAGTTTGACATAAAAATGCTTGTCACCAGTTATTGGTCCTATCGTTTTTTTTTTTTTTTGCTATAGGGCGCATGCGCTCACCAGACAGACAGAGACAGACAGAGAGACAGAAAGAGAGAAATCATCCCCCAGGGGGGGATGGCCACGCCGCAATCCCTTCTCCTCCATTCTCCTCTTGGGATCTTGGACACACAAGCACACACGCCTGGCGTGAGTTTTAAGCCACCGGGTCCAGGACGTGAACCGTGGTTGACTACATGGGAGTCCAGCGACATAGCCATTACACTTACTGCTGGTCCCAGGTCCAATCATTTTTTTTTTTATAATGAGAGTTAGACCTCTGTTTCTCCTTTTCACATTTTTAAGTTCCTTTCTTTCTTTCATGAACAAGGAAGAGAGAGAGAGAGAGAGAGAGAGAAACAGTACTCTGGACAGTCTTTGTGCCATGTTTCACCCCCAGCCTTAGCCAGCCCCATCATGGGCAGGCACATGCCTGTGTACTCAGGGAGTTCTGTGGACACAAACCTAGAACCTTCCCATGTGGGTCAGGCTCACAGAACATTGTGTTTTATTGCCACACCACAGTCTTCCCCCACTTCAATTTTTGTAATGTGATCTTTATAAAGCATATTCTGATTACTATTTTTTTTTTTTAAAGTTTGACAGTCCCATGTTTCTAAAATCAGATTCAAGGCTGGCCTCTAGGTATTTTTTTTTTAAAGCTTGTAAGGTGAGTAGATCCCCGTTTTTTTTTTTTTTTTTTTTTTTTTTTTTTTTAAGAATTATTTAATTTAATTTTTTAAATTTACTCATTCATTTATTTTACTTCGACCAGAGAGAGAGAGAGAGAGAGAGAGAGAGAGAGAGAGAGAGAGAAAGCTCACACGTACAAGACTTGAACACCGGCCATCCTCTCGGGATCCTGGGCACGCACGCACACGCGCCTGGCGTGAGGTTTAAGCCACTGGGTCCGGGACGCAAACCGCGGTCGACTACGTGGGAGTCCAGCGACATAGCCATTACGCTAACTGCTGGTGTTCTATTTTATTTAATTTTATTTATTTTAATTTGACCAGAGAGGGACAGAGAGAGAGAGAGAGAGAGAGAGAGAAAATGAGAAAACAAGCCGCCAGGTCTGGAATTCAAACTGTGGTCAGCCATGTGGGAGTCTGGCGCCTCCAACCACCACGCCACCTGCTGGCTCTTAGGTATTTTTTTAACAGTGTTAATTTGAGTCAAACAGCCTGCATAGCAGGCAATAGATTTCGAGGACAAAGATGAACAGACAGTCATCCCTCTTTGTCCACGGCTTTGCTTTCTCTGGTTTCAGTTACCCATGGTCAACTTCAAGCTGAAAATATGAAATGGAAAATTCCAGAAATAAACCAATTTTAAGTTCTAAATTGTACACCATTCTAAGAAGAGTGATGAAATGTCATGCTGACCCACTCTGTCCTGCTAAGGACATGAATTAGCTCCTCGTCCAGCATATCTGTGCTGTACATGCTGCCTATGTGCTAGTCACTCAGCATAGCTGTCTAGGTCATCAAATTAAGAAACCATAGGAGGTCCAACAGGTGGTGTGGTGGTTAGGGTTCTGAATCCCACATGGTCACGTCTGTGGTTCGAGTCCGGGATCCAGTAGCTTGAAAAGCAAGCCAGGCACATGTTTATGTGTGCCCAAAATCCCAAGATGAATGGAGAAGGAACTGTGGCATGACCATATGCACTGGGGAGTGATTTCTCACTTTTCCTCTTTCTGTGTCTCTCTTCAATGAGCATACACTTTGTAGCAAAAAATAAAATAAGAAAAAGTTTTAAAAGAAACCATAGGATCTATAAGGTTCAGTACTACCAGAGTTTGCCTCATTTTGTGTGTTTTATCACAGCCTGTACAGAGTCCCTAAGTAGTCAACTTGTAAACTTGTTATATTATTTGAGATGCATACAACAAACGGTCAGTCACTTTTTAAAAATTCCTTACCTCCATTTTTACTTTACAAATGTGATTGTTTTACTACGTGAAACTCTTGTGCTACCGCTGACATGTACACAGCATCCAACAACATCCAGACTAAATGATATCAACATTACCAAAACGTACATAATGCTGACCCGAGACTAGCAGTCTTAGGAGGAGCCTTACATTTCCCAGCAATCTTTTGAACACCATGAGCAACCACTGACTAGTCAAAAGAAATAAGAATTATACCGGGTGTCAACAAGTGGCATGGTGGTTAAGGCACTGGACTCCCAATGGATGACTGTGGTTCAAGTCTCGGATCTGGTGGCTTCCTTTCTTACTATCTCTCTGTCTCTTTGGTGAGCACAAGTGCTCTGTAGCAAATTTTTAAAATAATAATAATTGGGGCTGGCAGGTGACATGATGGTTAAGGCACTAGATTCTCATATGGCCAACTGGGGTTCAAGTCCTGGACCTAGAGGCTTAAAGATAACACTGGGTGCACACAGAAGTATGCCCAAAATCCCAGGAGGAGAATGAAGGAGAAGTGATTGTGGCATGGCTATCCACCATGGAGGATGATTTCTCACTTTCCTTCTCACTGTCTCTGTCTCTTTCTGGTGATCACACACACCTTACGGCTAAATAAATAAGTAAATAAATAATAAAATTAAATAAATTTTAAGAAATAATTATATTATTATTTCTTTAAAAAAAAAAAAAGGTCACATGGCCAGCTGCTTGGTTTGAGTCCAGACCTGGTGACTTGAGAAACACTACAGACATATGTGTTTGTAGACACATTCTGAGAAGAGAATAGAAGAGTAGGAATTGCAGCATGGTCATCCCCCATGGTGAGTTCTCTCTAGCAAAATTATTTTAAAGAAGAATAATAAGGCACAGCTAGCTGTGTGTTGGGCTTTGAACTGGAAGCCATGTACCAACCGCAGTTCAAATCCTTGATCTGTGAGTTCTCTCTAGCAAAATTATTTTAAAGAAGAATAATAAGGCAGAACTAGCTGTGTGTTGGGCTTTGAACTGGAAGCCATGTACCAACCGCAGTTCAAATCCTTGATCTGCTCAGCCTGTGCTGATGTGCCCAGGATCCTGGTGGGCTGCAGGACTGGAGGAAGGGAATTGCATCCTGACCAAACTCTACGGAGGGTGCTTCTCTCTCTGTCTCATGCACAGGCATGCACTCTATCATGAATTTTTTTTTTTTTTGGAGAGATTTTCACTATAGGGCGTGTGCGCTTGCCAGACAAACAGGGACAGAGACATAGAGACAGAAAATGAGAAATCATCCCCCAGAGGGGATGGCCATGCCGCAATCCCTTCTCCTCCATTCTCCTCTCAGGATCTTGGGCACACATGCACACGCGTCCAACGTGAGTTTAAGTCACCGGGTCTGGGACTCAAACCGCAGTTGACTACGTGGGAGTCCAGCGACATAGCCATTACGCTAACTGCTGGTCCCAGTGCCAAAAATTTTTGAAGTCCATGAACAATAACACATTTTCTATGAACTTTTTGAAGACCTCACATGTATTCCTTCATAAACTTTTTTCATACATGTATTCCTCACATGTATTCCTTCATAAACTTTTTTCAGTGTGTGTGTGTTTCAGAGAGTGGGATTATACTGTCTATGCTGATTCATAACCTGCCTTTTGTTTTAATGCCAGAGGGTACATATATGCCCACAAAAAGGAAAAAAGAGAAAGAGAAGATCTTCCAGTGTGGTCTGGTCATGCCACAGTCTTTTTCCTTCAATTCTCTGTCTCACTAGAGATGCATACATGCCAAGCAGTGTGTCACCAGGGCAGGGACTCAGACTCTGGTTGACCATGTGGGTTCCAGCTTCCTCTGCACAGCAGTTAACCTCTGTAATGTGGAGTCTCCCCTGCAGCCTGCCTTCTTTATAGCGGCTGGTGAACATCTTTCTTCCCTTATGAATAAAGTGTCAAAGGATGATTTTTTTAAAAGAATTATTTGTTTAACTTTATTTATCATTATCATTAGTTTATTTTCTATAGGGCATGTGCACTCACGAGAAAGAGATGGAAAGCGAGAAAGCAAGCTGCCAGGTCTAGGACTTGAACTGCAGTTGCCCATGTGGGAGTCTAGTGCCTTAATTGCCATGCTACCTGCTGACCCAAAGGATGATTTCTCTAAAGTTAAAATTTGAGCGCCAGCATGTGGAATGGTAGTTAAGGTGCTGGATTCCAACGTGGCCAACAGTGGTTCAAGTCCTAGACGTGGAGTCTTGAAAAATCACAACAAATAAATAAATAAATAAATATTAAAAGAAAAGTTGAAAATTTGACCCTCATGCAAGCATATAGTGAACATGGGTTTTATACCTTAATGAAAGAACCAGGAAGATGGAAGAGCTGAATCAAAGAGGGAACAGGAATTTATAGAGTCAATGAGAAAAAAATGTATTTCAATATGATTTCTAGATTAACTAAACTGTTAATGTCCTACAAAGGCAATGAAATTTAATCATTTGAGGTTACCTTTTCTACTGGACAGAAATAATTTGCATCTTAACTGGACAAAATCATTTGCAATTTATTAATCTGTGAATTCATACTTAAGGACCAGTAGTTAGTGTAATGGCTATGTTGCTGAACTCCCATGTAGCCGACCATAGTTCAAGTCCTGGACCCAGTGGCTTAAACTCACGCCGGGAGCTTGTGTGTGCATGCCCAAGATTCCGAGAGGAGAATGGAGGAGAAGGGATTGCGGGGTGGCCATCCCCTCTGGGGGGTGAGTTTTCGCTTTCTGTCTCTCTGTCTCTCTCTTCCTGACGAGCACATGCACCCTACAACAAAAACCTCTCAAAAAAAAAAATTCATACTTCATACAATATAGGCCCCTAAGTAAATAGTCTGTCAAGCAAAAGTATATGCCTCTCGATCATGGAGACTAAACTGAAGGTGATTTTGGTCCCCAGGGAACACTTGGCAAAGGCTGAAGACACGATTGGTTGTTCTAACTGGGGGTTTGGAAGTGCTGGAGTGCATAGAGGCCAGGGTTGTTTCTGACATACTAAAAGGTACAACAAATAATTATCCAGCCCGAACGTCGATAGTGCCCACCTCTCCCCATTAGCTGCTAGTAGCACCCCTGGAGTTTTGACAAGCAAAATATGTCTAGGCATTGTCAAAAGTCCTTCAGGAGGAAAAAAATCACCCCCAGTTAGGAACCACTGCTCTAGAGTTGTGCTTTACAAATTGTTAGCTACCAGCTACCAGTAGCTATTTAAAATACAATGAATTAAAACGGAAAGTTGAGGATCAGCCCTATAGCCTAGTGATTGAGGGAGCTAGAATCCCATAGTGCCAAATGTGGTTCAAATCCCAGGCCCAGCAGCTTGAAAAATACACCAGCCCTGCATGCATGTATGCCCCAAATCCCTCCAGGATGGGGAGATAGAGGAGAAGGGACTATAATGTGACCATGTCCAAACATTGGTATTGGTTTTTCTCTCTAGCCTTCTCTCTCTGTCTCTCTCTACAAGTTCACATGCCCTCTGGCAATTAAAATAAGAAAAAAAAAATGAGTTCAATAGTACCAGCCATATTTGAAAAGCTCCATGACAGTGTCTCCAAGTTAAAAAATTGGAGGCCAGCAGGTGGCATGGTTGTTAAGGTGCTAAATTCCCTTAGTGGTGGTTGAGCGCACTGGACTCCCACATGGCTGACCGTGGTTCAAGTGGTTTGAGTCCCAGACCTGGCAGCTTTCTCTCTCTCTCTCTTTCTCTCTCTCTCTCCCTCTCTGTTCAAATTAAAATAAATAAAGTGAAATTTTGAAAATTCTTAAAAAAAAAAAAGTTCTATGGCCATACGTGACTAGTGGCTACTGTACTGAACAGGACAGACAGAAGACATTTTCCATACTGTGTTGATGGGGAGACTCAAACTGTGATGGGTCTCTACCTCGGGCGTGAGGGTCCTTGGCTTTGTGCAGGAAAGAATTCAAGGACAAGCCTTTGAGAGAGAGTGAAAGCAAGTTTATTAAGGCAAGTGTACAGAGTGAACTACTCCGTAGGTGGAACAACCCCATGAGGGAAGTAGGGTGAACAGTTTTTGTTCCCTCCTCTGGTGGACAGGAGCAGCAATTTAGCCCGCGGGAGCTGCCACTGCCTGTTGCTTCACTGGTTGCAAGCCTTGAAAGGAAGGGGAGAACTGTTACCTGATAGGAAAGATGGAAGGGCCACCCTACTGACAGGGCGGCCCCAGCTTCGGTGAGTGTCTGGCTTAGATGGCTCAGCTTAATGCCAGGCTAAGAAAGGAAAGGTTTATTCATGACTTTTTTAGGAAAGGGATAGTGGGTTTCCTAGAAGCACTGTTCCTCTCATTTTCTGGCCTTCTTAGAGTAGTTCCAGTCATTGTCATGGCTATTGCAAACTGTCGTGGCACAGGTGGGAGTGTTAGCTAGCATGACAGTGTAGGACAATGAGGATACGATGAGTTTAAATGTTAGGCAGCCATTGTTCCTGGCGCCATCTTGATTCCGACTGGTTCAGACCCAGTCTCTCAGCTACTTCTTGTCTGTCAGGTTTTATCATTTTATTATAGGTGTTTGGAATGTCCCTCACCTTAGGTCCCTTCTGACTCAGCTGTAGAAAAATGCTACTGACAGCACTGCCTAGAGAAATAACCTTTGATGGGCCTGTTAGACACTGAACCAACTGGACTTTGAAAAAACATGGCTCTGCCCACACCCTTTCTCTGCCGGCCAGCACTTCAGCTGCAGTTTTGCTCTAGCCTGGAGACTTAGCAGAATTTGCCCACTCTTCTGGTATAACTGGTTCTGATGGCTGTGAACAAAGGAAGAGGCCGTGCGGCTTACACCTTTAATATTGAGGCGGTTGGATTCAGCAGAGGGGAAAAGTTACCTGATGGAGTATTGAAACCACCCCTGTCGTTTCCTGATACAGATTATAAGGCAGTGTCTCTGAAAATAGGAGAAGGTGAAGAATATATGCTGGCCTTGAAACAGGAGTTGAGAGAAACAAAAGAATGCCTTATTTTATTGAAACACAAGAAGAAAAACAAGATATTGACAGGTATAGTAAAAGATACATGAAGGTGTACAAAGAAGAATGGATACCAGATTGGAGAAGACTTCCAAGAGAGATGATGCCAGGGAAAAGCACAAAAGCAGGCCCCAAATCTCAGAAGGCAAAAAATACAGTCAAAGGAAGTTCCATCACTAATATTGCAGATATGTTGAAAAGAATCAAGAAACAGGAAAAGAAAGGTGATGGTGAAAAATCAGATGAGGAGAATGAGGAGAAAGAAGGAAGCAAAGATAAGAGTAAAGAAGGCGATGAGGATGAGGATGAAGACGCTGAAGAACAAGAGGAATATGATGAAGAAGAGCAAGAAGAGGAAAATGACTACATTAATTCATACTTTGATAACAGAGATGATTTTGGTGCAGACAGTGACGACCACATGGATGAAGCAACCTATTAGCCATGAAATTTCTTTAAAAATGTCTTTAAGGTACAGCTTCTAAGCCTCTGGGACAGACATGTTTTATGTTTCTTCTTCCGATAAGAATTGAGTAAGTATTTTATTCTTGTTCCTGTTTTGTTGGACAAATATTTGGTACTCAGATATTCAGAACCACTTTGAGTTTACATTCTGTTACCTTACAGTTTAGTCTCTGACATTCCGCCACATGCCTCTCCCAATCCTCTTTTGTACTTTAGTAGTTTTATTATTATTATTATTACTTGGATTCAAATGTGCCTAAAGAATTTTTGCATCTCATGGGACCTGCAGGTGGTGTGGTGGTTAAGGCGCTGGACACTCCCACATGGCTGATCATGGTTCGAGTCCTGGACCTGGTGGCTTGCTTTCTCACTTTCCCTCTTTGTCTCTCTCTGTGTATCTCTCTGGTCAAATTAAAATAAAATGAATGAATGATAAAAGTAAATAAATCTTTAAAAAAAGAATTTTTGCATCTCTTATTCTATGTATTCATACTTGACGAAATCATTTTTGTTTAACTGCTGGTCTTTTGTAAAACTATCACTAGACATAATGGGTTTCTACACATCTGAAAGTTAATTTCATATAGCACATGGAGCACTTTAAAAACAGTAACTTGAAAATAATTCTACTTTCATATAGCATGGTCTGTACTACTAGATTATGGCTACATTAACATACTTGAGCTCTTACAAGTACAAATTGATGAGATGAGAGGTTCTGTGATTACAAACACACACTGAGGGAACTGCCAATCTGAGCGATGTAAATTTCACCGCTCACATCTCAGCAGTACGAGGAGACTCGTGTGGGACCAATATTATACATTCTTGAACTTGAAGCTAATGTCTTACCATATGTGAAATGGTTGTCCCATGTAGTAAGTTTGACATCTTTGAATAGTTGGGCTTATAGAAAATTAGAGCGAGACATCTTATTTAAGTTTGCACTTTGAAGTGTAGAGTAAGTTCCGGTCGTACAAAGTTCACTGGAGAATACATGTGCATGAACTCTGAGGTGTACAAGCCTCTGTTACATTTCATGGGACTTAAAAGCTATACAATCAATTTATATAATCATGCCAAATGAACTCAGGTTATTTTGAAATTAGGATTCATGTTTTTTGTTCAACTGAAAGCTAGCTCCCCTGCCTTTTTACATGGGGGTGGGGGCAGTACCATGTAAACCTCAGCCTCCAAAGACTCTCACAAATGCCAAAGATTTTTAGAGAAATCCATATTATATATTTCAAAAATGACTTAATATTACCAAAATATATTTTTCACTTTTGGGAGGATTTCAGCCATTATCCTCTAACCTGAGAATCAGAGCCCTAGATCCTGTTTCCACTTTTATTATTAAACTCCACTTTGAAAATGAGCTTGGTTAAGTTTCTGTGCCTTAGTTTCTCAACTTGTAAACAATTTTCTATGAAAACTGTATAAACATTAAGACCAAAATTTATCATCTGTATTAATTCTCTTACCTGATAGAAAGGATCACTTCTTAAATTTCATCTTCACTCTCTGAAAAATTACAGCTTAGAAAGCATCTGGGGGCCAGCCATTGTGCTGGTTAAGGCAGCTGGACCCTATGTGGCCGACCTCAGGTTCGAGTCCTGGATCTGGCGACTTGAGAAACACTGACCACATGTGCATGCCCAGAATTCCCAGAGGAGGAATGGAGGAGGGATTGCAGTGTGACCATCCCCGATTAGGGAGGTTTTCTCACTTTCTCTCTGTCGAGTGCATGTGCACATAAACAAACAAAAAAAAGTGTTTTTATTTTTTTTAATCTGCAAACAGTTTTGAGAAACGAACATTTTCCTCCTAAAATATATTGTAATCTAATTTTCCCATCTTGTATCTGTGGGAAACACTGGAGAAAATTTATACCATCTGTGCCATTATATAACATGACTTTCTCAGGAAAAAGATCACTGAATGGCAGTACTTCCTCAAATAATTCAAGATGGGTGTGAGGACCTATTTTATTAGGTCCTCATGTGAATTACTTCTTGTTTAAAGGAATATCAAAATATTTTAAGATTTTAGGTAAGAACCATGAAACAAAATCTATTTTAAAGTAGCAATCTTAAAGACCTCCCAAAGTTTTCAATAATAATGGACAAATAAATTTGTCATTTGGCATTGATAATTAATGCCTAAGGAGGTCTCTCACCTCTTTAGTACTGGAGCCAGATACCATTTAGTTCATAGAAAACTTACCTGTACAGGTCTATTTACTTGCTTTACTGTATGACAAGGATAACTGCATGAATCAGATAAGAAAGCAAGAAATCACTTTCCAGGGGATGGCCATGCCACAATTCTTTCTCCTTCATTCTCCTCTCGGGATCTTGGGCACGCACGCACACGCGCCCGGCGTGAGTTTTAAGCCACTGGGTCCGGGACGCGAACCGCAGTCGACAACGTGGGAGTCTGGCTACATAGCCATTACGCTAACTGCTGGTTCCCTATATATATATTTTATAAAGAGATGTTTGCTCTACAGTGTGTGTATTCACTGGAAAGACAGAAAATGAGAAATCACTTTCTGGGGGATGGCCATGCCACAATCCTTTCTCCTTCATTCTCCTCTTGGGATCTTGGGCATGTATGCACATGAACACACGCCCTTGGCATGAGTTTCGAGCCACCGAGTCTGGGACTCGAACCATGGTTGACTACATGGAGTCTAGTGACATAACCATTATACCATCTGCTGGTCCCACTACCATCTCCTTTAAGTGTATTCTTCCCCACTTTGGAAAATCTTTCTTAAAATTTTGAAGTGCACTAATTACAAGAACAGGCAGGATTTGCAGATTGCTTTACCAACATGAATCTTGTTTTTCTTGGTTAATATCTAAAACTGTGACATTATTCCATAGGAAGATAAACATTATTTTGCAGAGATAATCTCTTATATGGAAAAAAAAGTACTTGTTGGTGAAGTGTCTTTAAAATTGCTAAACAAGCAAAAATAATTGTTTGCTATGCTTATTTTTCTGTATTTGTTTACACATTAAATTCTTACAAAACAAAAACAAACAAAAAACAAAAGAAAAACATGCAATCATCTTTGTCCTTATTTCTAAGTTTTAGGTAATTTTCTTTCTCTTTCTTTGGTTCTTTCTTTTGAGTTTTCTTTCTCCTTTATTTTCTTTTGTTCTTTCTTTTTTTAAAGATGTTTTTGTTTTAGGGCACATGTGCTCATTGGAGAGAGAGACAGACACAGTGAGAGGGAACGTGAGAAATCACTCCCCAGGGGTCATAGCCACACCACAATCCCTTCTCATCCATCCTCCTCCCTGGATCTTAAAAACACATACACACATACACACTCCTGGCATGATTTTCAAGCCACTGGGTCCAGGACTCAAACCACAGTCTGCCATGTGGGAGTCCGGTGTTGTAATTGCTACATCATCTGCTGGCCCTGGTTTCAGAAATGTTTAAGTAACTTAATGTTGAGATCAGGTTAAATGGGCAAATAGATATTCAGTAAATTACTGAGTAATTTCTAGACACATTGAAATGCAAACACATTAAGCATAACTATAAAGTTTATATGTTTTGGCATCTCATATAGTATAGAAAAGATCTATATATTTGGATCTGTTAATGAACATAAAAGATTGTGGGACTGGCTCCCCGGCCTGGTTAAGGCAGCCAGATCCCACATGATGGCTGACCCGCATAGGTCAAGTTCTGGACCTGGTGGCTAGGAGAAACACACTGGGCACATGTGCATGTGTGCCCAAAATCCCAAAAGGAGGGAGAGATGGAGGAGAAGGGATTGCAGTGTGACCATTTCCCATGGGGTACTTTCTCCTTGCTCTCTCTATCTCTGTGTGTCTTTCTCTGCTGAGAGCACATGTTCTCTAGCCCCCCCCCCAAAAAATGTCCCCAGTTTTTGCTATAGGGCTCATGAGCTCACCAGAAAGCAAGAAAGAGAAGGAGAGAGAAAGTGAGAAATTATCCCCAAGGGAAGGATGGCTACACTGCAATCCTTCTCTAGTCATCTCTCAGAATTTTGGGCATGCACACATATGCACCCCATGTGATTTTTAAGCCGCCAGTTTGGGACTCAAGTCATGCAGTTGGCCATGTGGAATCCAGAGCCTTAACCTCCATACTACTGTTTGGTCCCTTTAAGGAATGGGCCAACCACGTGGGAAAATAGAAATGTAGAGCCTTTATTGGGAGTGCTTCCAGGTGAGGTTCACAGGTCTGACAGAGAAAGAGAGAGGGGGCCAGACAAGTTGCGCCCTAGGTGGGGTTCAGCAATTTTTATAAGGGTATAGGGAGGGGGAATGTCTTAGAGGTAGAAACAGCCCACGTATGGTAACGGTTTAGAGGGAGAGCAGACTGCTGTCTGTGCCAGTTAAGGTCTGAGGTCGTGTGCAGAGTAGAGCCCTGTGTGCTACATCGGGTTAGATGTGAATGCTGCCCAGGTCTGATGACAGACTAGATCCGGGTTGTATCAGCCAACTATGGCATGACATCCATCCCTCACATCCAAGTTGCCCAGGCCTCTGGCCTAACAGTTCCAGATTTTAGAAATTATAAATGATGGTTTACAATCACTAAGGATTAAGGTCTAACCAATATACACTAACTAAAAATAGAAATACTAAGCAAAGAACTTACTTGTGACCTTGTGAAGAAAGTAAGATATGTTTATGAAGGGTACTATGGAATATGAGGGTATTAAGAAAAAGAAAATAGGTTTGGGCTAGCCACGTGGCGTGGTAGTTGAGGTCACTGACTGGGGGTTGAGTCCCAGACCTGGTGGCTTGCTTTGTTGGTTTCCAGTCAAATAAAAAATAAAAATAATAACAAATGGAATTCAATAAATAAATATTGGCTTTTTAATTTTTTTGGGGGGGAGAGGTTTTTGCCATAGGGCACCTGCACTCGCCAGAGAGAGAGAGAGAGAGAGACAGGAAGCGAGAAATCACCCCCCCAGGGTGGATGGCCACACTGTAATCCCTTCTCCATTCTCCTCTCGGGATCTTGGGCACGCATACACACGCACCCAGCGAGTTTTAAGACACCGGGTCCAGGACTCGAACCGTGGCCAACTGCATGGGAGTCCAGCAACATAGCCATTACACTAAATGCTGATCCCATCAAATAAATATTATTTGTAAGAAAGAAAAAACATGCCAGGTAGGTGTATGTGCCTGCCCAAAATCCTGAAAGGAAAATGGAGGAGAACGAATTGCAGCATGATCATTCTCACTTTCTCACTTTCCCTCCTTCTCTCTCTCTCCCTGTCTCTCTTCAGAGAGTCCATGTACCCCATAGCAAATTTTAAAAAAATAAAATATGTTTGACCTAAGAAGATGAATTGGTTGTTCTGATGTGAGAGAAAAATGTAGAACAAATGACAAAAGTCTCTGGGAAAATAAATCTTGTAAAGAATATTTTATGTACGTTCTAGTTGGTTAAAATGAGAAGAGAATTATTTGAGCTTTTCTAGAAAACTGAGCATTACCATCAAAAGTACACTAGTATGAAACTGTTAAAACAACAAGCCTTCCTTAAAGCTTAGTTTTTTTTTTTCCCTTTATTAAAAAAATATGAAAGAATTTCTCTACCTTTTAAATAACAGGCCTAAGCAACTAAGGTTCTGTGTTTTCCTAAAGATGATCTCTGTGCTTTGTGTTGCCTTTTATTTAGATCTTTAATTCCTTAGGCAAAGTCAGTCTTTGTCTTTTTAAAGTCTTAAGTAAACAGTTGTTTTACAATGATCCATGATCTTATTTTTGATAAAGTAGGTAGGGGCAAAGGAATTCACCCTCTGAGGTTTGCTGAGAATCACTGATAACAGACAGATTAATAATAATAGGCATATAAATGTGTTTTTTTTTTTTTGAGAGGTTTTTGCTATAGGGCGCATGCGCTCGCCAGACAGACAGAGAGAGAGACAGAGAGACAGAAAGCGAGAAATCACCCCCCAGGGGGGATGGCCACGCCACAATCCCTTCTCCTCCGTTCTCCTCTAGGGATCTTGGGCACGCACGCACACGCGCCCGGTGTGAGTTTTAAGCCACTGTGTCCAGGATGCGAACCGCAGCTGACTACATGGGAGCCCAGCGACATAGCCATTATGCTAACTGCTGGTCCCCTATAAAATTGTTTTAACATACGTAGGAAAAATCACAGAAGTGTGATTACCTGGTTTCAATGAGTACATATTTGCTTATGTATCCTTCTTCAGGGCAGGCTCAGTGGCCCAGCAGTTGAGCACTGCTCTGGGAGCCAGATCCCACATGGCCGACTATGGTTGAAATTCTGACAATGGAGGCTTCAAAAACCTGCTGCGTCACTGGCCTCCCACATGGTCAAATGTGGTTTGGGTCCTGGACTCAGCATCTTGAAACTCACACTGGCCACTTCTCTGTGTGCATTCAAAATCCAGAGAGTAGAACGGAAGAAACAGGATAGTGGCATGGCCATTCCCCTGAGTGGGGAGGGTGTGATTTCTTGCTGTCTCTCTGGAAAGCTCATGCGCCCTATAACAGCAACTAAACATGCTAGGAGTGTGCGCATGTGTGAGGATGGATAAATGGAGGAAAAGGATTGTATGGGACCATACTCTGTTGGAGGGTGCATTCTCTTTCTCTCTGGCAAGTGCTCATACTCTCTGGCAGTAGGGGTGTGTGTGTGTGTGTGTGTGTGTGTGTGTGTGTGTGTGTCCTTCACAGGAAAGGCAGAAGACGGGGTATGTGGAAAATTCTTTTGATGAATAATAAATAACTATTAGGGAGGGAATAAATGGACCCAGGAGATTGAAATTAACTTATAAGTAGTACTCTCTGGAATTTGAATGGGTCCAAAAGAGACATAATATTAAAAGAAGCCTACAGATGTATGCATTCCAGTCTTTTTTTTTTTTTTTTTTTTTTTTTTTTGTGGATGGTTTTTCGCTCTCGGGGGTCTGCGCACCAGAAAGACAGAGAGAGATAGAGACAGGAAGTGAAAAATCACCCCCCAGGGAGGATGGCCACACTGCAACCCCTTCTCTTCCATTCTCCTCTCGGGATCTTGGGCACACACACGTGCTCCTGGCGTGAGTTTAAGCCACCGGGTCCAGGACTCAAACCCCAGTCGACTACCTGGGAGTCCAGCAACATAGCCATTACGCTAACTGCTGGTCCCTCCAGTCTCCTTCTTTGTGATTGGATAAAGACGTTTTAGGTGGACAATGGAGGACAACTGTCTAGCCCTATCTAGTTAGATGAGGGGAAGTCCTCCATGGACCTTCAAGTGTTTTTAATGTAAAATAACATGCTAGGATACAAAATTCTGGGGTAAAATATTTGGTCTCCATGGGATCAGCTGAGGCCATGGTGGCTATATCACTGGACTCCCACATGGTCAACTGTGGTGTGAGTTCCAGACCTAGAGGTCGGGTGCATGTGTGTGCATGGCCAAAATCCTGAGGAGAAGGGAGAAGGCACTGCAGCATGGCCTTCACCCCAGGGGGTGATTTCTCACTTTCTGTCCCTCTGGTGAGCACACGGACCCTATAGCAAAAAATCACTCTCTAAAAACAGAAAGAGAAAAACAAAACCCAAACTTTGGTCTCCTTCAACACTTCACACTTTCGATATTTGACAAATCTTCCAAAGTTCAAAGTCCCAAGTCTGGGACTCAAACTGTGGTTGGCCGTATGCGAGTCTGGTGCCTTAAGCACCATGCCACCTGCTGGCCTTTCCCTTTTCTTAGATTTTGTTGTTTGTTTTAAATGCCAGAGGGTATATACACTCACCTCAGAGAAAGACGGAGAGAGAGACAGCACTCCCCAGTGGGGCATGGTCACATCACAATCCTTTTCCTCCATCCTTCCTTCCCATCAGCATTTTGGGCACACATGTATTTGTATCCAGCATGTTTTTCAAGCTGCCAGCCTGAGATACGAACTATGGTTGCCTGTGTGGGGATCACACTCCCTTAACTGCTGAGCCACAGGGCTGGCCTTGGACCAGAATTTTGATTAAACAATCACTGTCCAAATTACTACAATGCAAAGATTGTTCGCTGCTGAACAAAGAACTCCATTAAACCACTAAATTCCCTTCTTGTCCAATAGTTATTTTTCTTTGGGCTAATAATGGCCTTTTTCACAATCCTTTTATGTCAATCTGTCATGTTTTTTAGGATTCCTTTTATTTAACTTTATTTATCATTTTTATTTATTTGGAGAGGTTTTTGCTATAGGGCACATGCACTTGCCAGAAAGACAAAGAGAGACAGAGAGATAGAAAGTGAGAAATCACCCCCCCCCCCCCACCCATCCCCAGGGGGATGGCCACACTGCAATCCCTTCTCCTCCATTCTCCTCTTGGGATCTTGGGCACAGATGCACAAGCACTTGGCATGAGGTTAAACCACCGGGTCTGGGACTTGAACCACGGTCGACTATATGGGAGTCCAGTGACATAGCCTTTATGCCGTCTGCTGGTCCCTCTTGTTATTTTTTAATGTGACTAGAGGAAGGCAGAGTGAGAGGGAAAATGAGCAAACTGCCAGGTCTGGGACTTGAACCATGTTTGGCCCTGTAGGAGTCCAGTGCCCTCAACCACCAGCAGCATGAGTTTAAGCCATCGGGTCCAGGACTTGAACCGCGGTTGACTACATGGGAGTCCAGTGACAGTCATTACACTAATTGCTGGTCCCAGGAGCCTAATTCTTAACCATAACATAATGGCTCTTGAGTTGTTCATCTCACACACACACACACACACACACACCCTTTCAATCTGTGTTATTCGGCTTCTGGTGCTGGCTCTCTTTGGTAAGTTGTGGGGACCTAGAGTAATCACTTTACAAATCTGAGACTGTCCTACCCATAAAATTAGAGGCCTGGGGACCAGCAGTTGGCGTAATGGCTGTGTCGCTGCGCTGGACTCCCATGTAGCCGATTGCGGTTCGAGTCACAGACCCAGTGGCTTAAACTCACGCCGGGCGCATGTACATGTGTGCCCAAGATCCCGAGAGGAGAATGGAGGAGAAAGGATCCTGGCATGGCCATCTCCCCAGGGGGTGATTTCTCACTTTCTGTCTCTCTAACAAGTGCACGTACCCTATAGCAAAAAAACCTCTCCAAAAAAAAGGAAAAAAAAATGATAGAGACCTGGAGGCTGGCAGGTGGTGTAGTGGTTAAAGGCACTGGACTCCCACATAGCCAACTGGTTCGAGTCCTGGACCTAGTGGCTATTTTCTCGCTGTCTCTCCCTGATCAAACTAGAAAATAATAAAGTTAGAATAAATAATTAAAAAAAATTAGAGGCCTGGATGCAATTGGTAACTTCCTAACTGCGTGGAAAGGGGAGATGAGAGGGTGGAGGTGTTGGTGAGAAACTAATGTGGCGAGGATGTTCGGGCCACCTAGAGCAGGAACTTTTCAGTAATGAGCTGCTCTGCTACAAGTAAAGCTATGAAACCTCTGGGACGCAGAGTGCATGCAAAGTGCATCCAGATGTCTTTTTCTAGGGTAGTCAAGCTTGTATAAAATACTTGAGAGTTCAAGGCCCAGCCACAGTGACATAGGATGTAGGATGCTGCTGAGATACTAGAGTCACTTGGGAAGGCCCCTGGTGTGAATCCCAGTCAGCCTGAACAGTGTCCACAATCCTGGCTGGCTGGGGCCAATGAGGCAGAATTGTAGAGTGGCATGACCTGTTTCTCTCTCTTATCATAGAAGAAATAAACTTTAATTTTAAAGTTTTGCTAGACGGTGCTCGTGTGGGGTTAGAGGTAGTAAAAAAGCATCCTCCAATAGGAATGTCCATACTGCAATCCCTTCTCCATTTTCCTATCAGGATCTTGGGCACGCACGCACACACACCTGTTTTCCAAGCTGCCAGGTCTGGGACTTGAACTATTAAGTTGGCCATGTGGACTCAGTCACCTTAACCACTGTGCTTACTGGATGGCCCCAAGAATTAAACTTTTAAGGGCCTATAAAATCCCTCTTCTGCTTTATATTCTTGGAGGAAACTGGCAATCCAATATGGGTCTTCACATACAGTGTGAGTAAACCTGCATTATCTGATTAAGAGTCAAGTGTTACTAGACTATGGTTAATAAGACACTCAGAGTAGCCTAATGAAGCTGCGTATCTACAATTGCTAAATACTAGACACAGAATTAAAGTATCTCATTTGAACTAGTCTGTATTTGATACTGGGTCACCGGGAAAGGCATGATGTATTTTTGCATAGAAACACAAAGAAACATATGTCAGGACTTTCCCGACGACCCAGTACATATTTATATTTTACTAGGGAGTGGGCATGTTTGCTCACCAAAGACAGAAGATGATAGAGAGGTAGAAAGCACCCCCTAATGGTATGTGGTCGTGTCGCAATTCCTTTCCTCCATTTTTTTAGCCTGTCAGAATTCTGGGTACACACACACACGTGTGCCTGGTGTTTCTTTTTCTTTTTTTGGAGAGGTTTTTCGTTATAGGGCGCGTGCGCTCACCAGAGACATAGAGACAGAAAGCGAGAAATCACCCCCCAGGGGGGATGGTCACGCCGCAATCCCTTCTCCTCCATTCTCCTCTTGGGATCTTGGGCACACATGCACACGCGCCCGGTGTGAGTTTTAAGCCATAAGGTCCGGGACGCGAACCGCGGTCGACTACGTGGGAGTCCAGAGACATAGCCATTACACTAACTGCTGGTTCCCTGCCTGGTGTTTCTTAAACTGCCGGGGCTGGGATTCAAATGGTGGTCAACCATGTGAGATGTGGCCCTCTTAACCACCATGCCATGGGACTGGCCCTACACCAGAAAAACAGTTATGTTTTAAATTTTTTTCAGAGTTACAGACTTAGAATAAACCCAAGAAAAAGCCCACTTGCTAATTATATATAAAGTATTTATTTTTATGCACATATTCACCTATAAAATTTACAGTAAATAAAACAAAGCAGAATATATAGAATACCCTCTTAAGACTTCTTAGGAGCAGAGGGTTTTATTGCTGCAGTTCAAAGGGTAAAATTGTACACATGTGAAAGCTAAGATGAACACATTTAAGTTAAATGGCAGCCTTGTTAAAAAGTTTTGTCCTGTTAGTTTTCCACTTTATGTGATTGATAAATACAATTTAAAAGATTGCTCATGAAATAATTTAAACCTTTTCAAAATCTAATAAACAGGTAAAAGGCACCTCCAGTACTTTAAAATATTTACAGCAATCCCGATAGTTTAATTGTATGGGCAGGGATGGGGCACGTGGCTATTGTGCGTACACAGTATGCCGTCAACACTCTCTGAGCAGTGAGAATGGCCGGCTCTCGGTTGTGGCACGCTCCCGTGTCATCCCGGTGGTGGCGGGAGATGCTCAGTCACACCTGTGCAAGACGAGCGGAACAGCATGTCCACCACAGCATAAAATCCAATTATCCAAAACGACAACTGTCAAATTCCCAGACGATACATAATTCATAACTAAACTTGCATATTCAAAAGCCTTTGGGGTGAGTTCTTAAAATTATTTTTTAAAAAAGAAAGTACATTTAGTAAATGAAAACAATGAACTGAAAGAACCACAATAGTTGCTGGAGTTCAATATTTGGTTTAACGAAAATTGTGTCTCAGAACATCTGTAATTTCTTACAACATAATGGAGATGAGTCCAGGCCGAACCCAATGTTTTTCCTGTAGGACGATTAGGAGAGGAGAGAGAGAGTGAAAGGCACACATAATAGCCAGTTTGAAAGAGCTGTGGGCATGGCGGGCAGATGTTCCTGAAATACTGGTGCAGGAGAACGCAGTCCACACACGGTTTTCCTCGTTAACATTGGCATTGATTTGCTATTTACAGTAGTTTGCAAAAATACATTATAAAAACTGAATGAGGTTCTAAGTTTAACTTAGTTACATACATACATACTCCATCTGCAAGTCTGCAGGATCTGAAGTACTAAAGTGACACTAATACTGAAACACAGGCAATCGAAGGTACCGGAGCACTGATCACGTGAGTCACCACCACCGAGAGGATCCGGGTCAATATTGCACACTTCTTGTCAGTTGTTGCTATGACCTTCACATATCCAACTGCAAAAGGAATCCGTTATGGCTTTTTGCTGTATCACTTATTTGAAGAAAGGCTGTCTTAGGTCCCACGACGACGAGTGCTGTCATTGAACGTGAGGCCTGGGTTTCAAAATTAGTTTTCCTGTCTGTAAAAAAGAAAAAAATTTTTTTCTCAATACACAGTAGACATAACACCACTTATTTATAAAGATTAATGGTCATTTGCAGAGAATCAGAACATTTTTCTCTACTTAGTCAATATTAAACAATAGTTACATCTTCAAAGTTTCCTTTGTAGGGAGTTTTCTTCTAAATTCTTTGTTTCTTTACAACAACCACGCCCCCACCCTCCCCCTCATTTAAATTCCCTATCCCCTAGATATCTGGAATCAGCCAATCATTCCAATGGATACAATAAAATCACAACTTGTACAGATTTATGTTCCTTAACAAATAGGTTTAGGGAACCAGCAGTTAGCGTAATGGCTATGTCGCTGAACTCCCACGTAGTCGACCGGGGTTCGTGTCCTGGACCCGGTGGCTTAAAACTCACGCTGGGCGCGTGTGCGTGCGTGCCCCAAGATCCCGAGAGGAGAATGGAGGAGAAGGGATTGCGGCGTGACCATCCCCTCTGGGGGGTGATTTCTCGCTTTCTGTCTCTATGTCTCTCTCTGTCTGTCTGGCGAGCGCACGCGCCCTACAGTGAAAATCTCTCAAAAAAAAAAAAAAAACAAATAGGTTTACAATACATAAATAAAAGTATGTATTTGAACAAATCATTTCTCAGTTCCAACAGAAGTTTGCTTTTTAATATTTACCAAGGGGTGCACATGCTCCCTGGGTATGGGTTGGGGAGGACAGTGAGAAAGCACTCCCCATCCATCGGGTATGCTCACGCTGCAATGCAATCCCTTCTCTATTCCTTCTTCCTCTAGGCATTCTGGGCAGGTGCTCACACGTGCCTGGTTATGGTTTTAAAGCTGCTGGGTCTGGGACTTGAACTATGCAGTAAGTCATGTAGGATCCAGCTGCCTTAACCACCACACCACCAATTAGCCCTAACAACATAAGAAAGTTTTAATTGCACAAATTAAACCACTAGATCAAGTCCCTTTTCTTCCTGGAGCTTTAAGTTCTGGTGGAGAACACTGACAACACAGAGTATGGAAAATAGAAAACACCCGTGTCCAAGAGGGGATTAAACTTTGGTATGTCTATAATATGGAACGATGTGCAATTAAAAAGACGACCTCGGCTGAGATGGCGCCAAGTAGAGGAAAAAGCCCAGGACACTGTACTTGGTGACTCCCAATCACTGGCAGGTCCCCAGTCCTAACACTGGGTCCAAGAAGCATGTTTGAAAAATCAGCAGCCTCTTCCTAATAGGTCAGTGAGAATGTACAACAAAATATGAAATGTGGTGATTATCTTTGGTTGGTAAGATTCCAGATGACTGTAATTTATATATCTAAGTCATTTTACATCTGACAATTCCTTGATTCCTTGGCAGACCTTTGATACTTGTTTTCCAGAGACAACTTATATACAACAAAATGCCCCAATCTCATAGTTTTTTGACTTTTGACACAGATCCACATAGCTACCAGCCATAGAACATCACTACCCAGAAAGTTCCTCCACGCCCCACCTGGCACACCACTACTGGGAGATTAGTTCTGCCTCTGGTATTTAACATAAAGTGCCTCCTTTTGTATCTGCTGCTTTCAGCGTGATTCTGGGTTTCACCCATGTTGCTACTGTTTCATTTAATTCCCACCTTCCTACAGTTTGCTTAATACCACTATGTATCCATGGGTTTCATCTATTTTTTAGAGGGCAGGTGTGTGTGTGTGTTCACCAGCAAGAAAGCTCGCTCAAAGTGGTGTCGTCATGCTGCAATCCCCTTCCCTCCACTTTTCCATCCCGTCAGGGTTTTAGGCCTACGTGTCCATGTGGTCAGTGTGTAGTGAGGATCTGAACCACGGCCAGCCATGTGGAATCAGGCTTTCTGCACAATGCATCATTTGGCCAGCTCGATTTCTATTTTTAACTTTACTAGTAAATCAATGTAATTTCATGATAAAAACCTCAAATAGTCCAGTACATCAAAGTCATTCCTCAATCTACTTCAATTTTTTTTTTTTGGAGAGATTTTTGCTATAGGGCGTGTGCGGTCACCAGAGACAGACAGCAAGAAATCACCCCCCAGGGGGGATGATCACGCTGCAATCCCTTCTCCATTCTCCTCTCGGGATCTTGGGCGTGCACGCACACGCCCCCGGCGTGAGTTTGAAGCCTCTGGGACACAAACCGTGGTCGACTACATGGGAGTCCAGCAACATAGCCATTACGCTAACTGCTGGTTCCTCTACTTCAAATTCTAATCATCTCTCCAGGAGAAACCAGTCTTAACATGAACTCTTCCGGATCTTTTCTGTGGACTTAAATTTACATATATAATAAATAAAAATGGTATATCTAATATGCTAAGTATTTGCATGTGAATACTTCACTTTGGATCTATTTCATAATAACCTGATGGGAAGGAGTGTGGGTGGGGCGCACATGAACAAGAATGGCCACGAGCTGATTACTGACCCTGGCCAACGAGTACATGGGATTTCATCATTTATCTCTCTTTTTATTTCTTTTTCCTTTGAGAAGTTTTTGCTATAGGGCATGTGTGCTGGCCAGAAAGACAGACAGAAAGTGAGAAATCACCCCCCCGGGGGATGGTCACACTGTAATCCCTTCCCCATTTTCCTCTCGGGATCTTGGGCACGCACACGCATGCGCCCAGTGCGAGTTTAAGCCACTGGGTCTGGGACTCGAACTATGGTTGACTATATGGGAGTCCAGTGACACAGCCATTACGCCAACTGCAGGTCCCTTTTTCTTTTTACTTTCATCATGTTTGAAATGTTTCATAACCAGGAAACTGAGCACATTTTTCATTTCGCTGTCTGTGCCCGTGCCTACCATTATGCTTGGAACTGCCCCAATTTGGACATTTACATACAGTCTTACTGTAGTTTTCTAAGGCATGGCCACATCAGCCTATCTCACTTCTCCCACTGAGAAACTCAGACTGTTCCTGCTGGGTCACTACTGTGCAGGACGTTGCAACAAACAGCCTTCACTTGCTCCCTTGTGTATGTGTAATGGTCCTCCAAAGAGACTGACAGAAAGTTAGTCATGAGCCGTACACATGTTCCTTTTTCTTTTAGGTTTTTGTCATAGGGCATGCGCACTCACCAGACTGCGAGATGGAAAGTGAAAAATACCCCCCCCCCCCCAGAAGGAATGGCCACACCACAATCCCTTCTCTATTTGCCTGGGATTTGGGGCACAAATGCACATGCACCAGGTATGAGTTTTAAGTAGCTGGATCTGAGACTTGAGTCACAGTTGGTCAGGTGGGAGTCCAGCATCTTAACCACCATGCCTCTTGCTGGCTCCCACGTTCAGTTTTAAAATAATGAAAACTACTACACAAAAATGGCTATTCCAATTTAAATTCTCAACACAGTTGTGTATGGGTGTACCCATTTCACTTCAATACTAGAGTTACAAAGTATGTAACTTCTGCCAGTTCGACACATAAAGCAAAAGAAAACTGTTTTACTTCTTCGCATTTCCTTGATTCAAACTAGGCTGCCCTCCTGTGTTTACTGGCCACCCATACTTCCACTTCTACAAAGACTGCACTTGTTCTCATTTCCTGTTCTTTTTCTCACTAGAGGGCTGTATGTTCACCAGAGAGAGGTCAAAGCACCCTCCATGTGGCATGGTCATGCACAATCCTTTCTCCTCCCTCTCTCCCTCCTGTTGAGATTTTGGGCATGCAGCTGGTGTGCTTCTCCAGCCACTGGGTCCAAGACTGAAACCTCAGGGTCAGCTGTGTAGCTTCCAGCTGCCTTAATCATCAGGCTAAGGAGCCAGTCCTCCCATTTCAATTATTTTTATTTAATTTTATTTTTATTTTAATTTGACCAGAGACGGACAGAGCTAGAGAGAGTGGGAAAGCAAAAAAGCAAGCAGCCAGGTCTGGAACTTGAACCACAGTCGGCCATGTGGGAGTCCAGTGCCCTAAACTACCACGCCACCTGCTGGTCCCTCATTTCTATTTTTTTTTTTTTATTTTTTGAGAGGTTTTTGCTATAGGGTGCGTGTGCTCGCCAGACAGACAGAGAGATAGAAAGTGAGAAATCACCCCCCAGGGGAGATGGCCACACCGCAATCCCTTCTCCTCCACTCTCCTCTCAGGATCTTGGGCACACATGCACACGCACCTGGCGTGAGTTTACTGGGACTGGAACCGCGGTAGACTACGTGGGAGTCCAGTGACATAGCCATTATGCTAACTGCTGGTCCCAGCCCCTCATTTCTTAAATGTTCTATTTTTCATTACCTTGATTTTTTTTCTTTCTTTTTGGAGAGGTTTTTGCTATAGGGCGCATGCATGCACACGCACCTGGCGTGAGTTTACTGGGACTGGAACCGCGGTAGACTACGTGGGAGTCCAGTGACATAGCCATTACGCTAACTGCTGGTCCCAGCCCCTCATTTCTTAAATGTTCTATTTTTCATTACCTTGATTTTTTTCTTTCTTTTTGGAGAGGTTTTTGCTATAGGGCACATGCGCTCGCCAGACAGACAAGAGAGAGACATAGAGACAGAAAGCAAGAAATCACCCCCCAGGGAGGATGGTCACGCCGCAATCCCTTCTCCTCTCTTCTCCTCTCGGGATCTTGGGCACACATGCACACGCACCTGATGTGAGTTTAAGTCACCAGGTCTGGGACGTGAACCATGGTCGACTACATGGGAGTCCAGCGACATAGCCATTATGTTAACTGCTGGTCCTAATATCTGTGTTTCTAAAGCCAAATAGTTTGGTTCTTTCATGTAGGTCTCTATTTTTCTATTTAAAGTTTATTTCTTCTGTGATGAGACAGAGACAAAGAGAAACAGAACAAGACAATAATAGCACCCCCATCAGGGTCCTAATGCTGTAACCTGTCCCCAGATGTAGCTGGTCCCAGATTATCCGTGTGTGAATGTAGTGACTCGGGGAGATCTCTGGACGTGAAGACGCATGGTTCGGCCCGGCAGAGTGCCATATTTTAGCGCTACACCTCTATCTGGTCCCAGGTATAGATTTTCATAATGAGAAAAATACTTACGTCATCACAAGACATATTGTATTCTGCTAATACTGTTCGACACCGAGCAGCTATACTGAATCATGTAGTCAAAGAAAATTTTTTCATTTCACTTTTTTTAATGATCACTGAGATCATGGAGAAGGTGCTTTAGTTTAATTCAGAGAATAAATCTCGATGTGTGGTAAAGGATACATGGATGGTGCAACTACTCTCTTGTGTATTCCGGCAAAGAACAAGCCTATTAGAGTGATACAGCTAATGGTGAAAAACGGATGATTCCATAACGACGTGAAGAAGGACACCTGTAGGAGTTTGAAATACAAAAATGTTAAAAATCTTACAACAATACTGATTCCTACCTGCTCACTCATGCATAAATCTACATATTTTTATCACATATACTATGAGGAATCATCGATAATCTCAGTTCTCTATGTTGGTGAGCTATACAAATAATGTAAGCTTTTCATCTTCCATATAGCAAGCCGATATAGCACTATTCCCTCTACTTGTTCCAAATGCTTGAGCCACTATAAATTCAATCCTATAATCAAAAAACCCTACCTAAAATATTTTCTAAACTCTAGGTCGAATAAAGATGAGGTGACTGAACTCAATGAAAACACAAATCAAATGTGATCTTGTTCATTTCCTTTTTATTCTGTTTTGAAGGTTTTTGTCATAGGGCACGTGGCCCGCTAGAGAGATAGTGAGAGGGAAAGTGAGAGGTCCCCCCCTGGGAGGATGGCCACACTGCAGTCAATTCCTCTCCATTCTCCTCCTGAGATTTTGTGCCTGGTATGATTTTCAGGCCGCCAGGTCCAAGACTCAAACCACAGTCGGCTGTGGGAGCTCAGTGCTTTAACTACTATGCCACCTACCAGCCCTAATTTCCCTTTTAAAAGGCTTTCTTGAGGGCCAGCTTCACAGCATAATGGTTAAGTGCTAAGAGGGAGATGAGTCCCACATGGCCAATCATGGTTTGAATCCTGGCTCTGACAGTTTGAAAAACGTGCTGGGCACACGTGCACACATCTAGAATCCAGACCAGACTGAGGGGGCAAGCACTGCAACATCCCAGGGCCCCACTGTGGGTGCTTCTGTGTCTCTCTTGTGCACAGGCATGTGCCCTCTGGCCAAAATAAGAAAAAAAAAAAAAAAAAAAGAATTCCTGAGAGTGCTGAGCAAACTCTGCCATTTATAACCTGGTCCAGTGTAATCTACGTTTCCGCCGCACGTCCACCCACGTGCAATCTTGTTAACCCCCCTCTTCACCTGGCCAACGCCTACATCTCTCTACTCGGCTCCAGCATCACTCCTCTACACAAAAGTGGGAAGAAAAAAAAAAAAAAGTTTGGATTTGAAGCTACTGAGATTTAGATGGCCAGAGGATTAAGCAGAAAAAAATAATTAGCTATCCATGAAGAACTACAATTCAAGAAAAAGACAGGACTAATTGCAGATCTGGGAGTAATCAGATGATAGCAGAAAACAGGACAAAACCCCGTTTTAAGAATAAGTCAAGGGGTGAGAGCCCAGGATCCACGATGGGAACAAGAGTGGGCACTGAAGCCACATGACTAGGGAACAGGAATGTGTACTGAAGAGACAGAGAAGCAAGCACTTAAAACATCTGTAAAAAAGAGATGAAACGATCAGTAACTAGATGGGGGAAGAGAGGACCAAGCCAAGCACAGCCCTGCTCCACTCTCGCACCACAAGTACAGGGTTCGGGAGATGGCCCGCATCACTTGTCAATCGAGAAAATGAGAGGCTGAAAACTCAGGATGGGAGAAATTCCCAGAAAGATGTGATCCCAAAGAAAGGTATATTCCAGAGGAACGAGACGTCTCCTTCAAGCCTCAGAGGACAGTTCGATTCCCACAAGCCAGGATGTACTGTGTGGCCTACGTGACGTTAGCATAGCCAGAGCTTCACGTCTGCGTCTTAATCAGGCCAGCCACACCAGCCTTCTCTCCTCAAGGCATCAACCAACTGCATCCCCACGGCAGGTGTCCCGAGACCGAGCACGCATGTGCTCTCTAGTTCGCCACATTCCTTCTCTCTCCGCCTTCTTCCAGCTAGCCCCTGGCTTCCGAGTTTGCAACTCCGGCTACAAACACAACGGCTGGTTAAAACACCTGTCAGGTCTGGAGTTGTTAAATACTGAAATACGAAGAGCCGACCCTTAGGCTAATAGTCATATTCTCACCTAATTTAGAAAATGTTATTAACTACAGAGTTCCGGGCCTATTTCAAGTTACATTTAATTCTGCGTTTTATTAAGATCTCAATGAGCTGAGACCAGCCTCTATTTTTCCCAATTAGAAGTCAGACTCATTTCCCAAGACAGACCTTTTTCAATCTTGCCAACCTCCTTCCACTCGTCCCCTAAAGATGAGTACCAAGTGCAGCTCGAGATCTGATTTTACAAATGAACACACAGGAGAGTTTCCTGTCTGCCATAAAACCCCTCCATTAACTCGAATTCCATCACCAACCTCCCCTGCTTCCTAGTCTTTCACATCTCTACCTGGAGACCGTCTCTGTGGATAGTCAGGGAGACGCCATGCTAAATAAACGCCTGGCTGTCTGCACTGCCTTTCAGACTCATGATAAAAGCCTCACGATCAAGTTTTTCTGTACAGCCTAAAAGGTTATAAATAAAGCTACTGCAAGTAGTTTACTTCACTACAGTTTCAGTGGCTGGAGAGGATTTTTAACATTAGTGAAAACCACAGCATTGTTATTACCTAGATAAGACTGAACTGGGGGGTAAAACTTCACTGAAAAATTGTAGACTACTGTTCTCTAACTAGGAGAGGAGAAAAAAAAAAAAGCCTGAGTTTAAAATTAAGGCACATGGGACCAACAGGTGTTGTGGTGGTTGAGGCACTGGAGTCCCATATGGCTGACTGCAGTTCACGTCCTGGACCTGGCAGCTTGCTTTCTCACTTTCCTGTTCTCTTTCTCTGGTCAAACTTAAAAATAATACCAATAAATAAAATTAATGATGATTTAAAAATAAATAAATAAAATCAAGGCCCAGTTAGTGGTAGAAAGGTAGAAGTCTGAGAATCTTTTGATCAGTTTTGTTCAATATATGCTTTGAGAAATAACAGTATGGGGCTGGCAAGTCCTGTGGTTAAGGGAGTCAACTGTGATGCTCGGGTCTTGGCTCCAAGGCTTAAAAACACAGTGGGTGCATGTGTATGTCTGTCCCAAATTCTGACAGGATGAAGACATGTAGGGAAGAGAATCGCAGAAGGACCACACTCCACTGGGAGGTGCTTTCTCCCTCTCCCTCTTTCTGGTGAGTGCACATGCCTGCCCTCTGGCAACTAAAAAAAGAAAACCACAGTATGGAATCTGTTATTGCATTTGATATAGGAATATTCCTGCACAGTGCCCAATGGGAGATCTCTCAGTATTTTCTATATTAAACTTTAGCCAGAATTTCTTCTTTTTTTTTTTTTGAGAGGTTTTTGCTATAGGGCGCATGTGCTTGCCAGACAGAGAGAGACAGAGAAACAGAAAGCAAGAAATCACCCCCCAAGGGGGATGGCCATGCCAAATTCCTTCTTCTCCGTTCTCCTCTCGGGATCTTGGGCACGCATGCACACACACCCGGTGTGAGTTTCAAGCCACCAGGTCTGGGACGCAAAACGTAGTCGACTACATGGGAGTCCAGTGACATAGCCACTATGCTAACTGCAGGTCCCCAGAAATTTTTAAAAAGTATCTTTTGGTAGAGAGTTTGCACATTTACCAGAGAGAGAGAGAGAGAGAGACGAAGCAAGACAGAGAGGGAGAAAGCAGCCCCCAATGGCATGTGGTCACGCCACAATCCCTTCTCTTCCATTTCTCCATCCCATTGGGACTTGTGGCATGCATGTACACGCACATACAAACCATGGTTTTCGAGCTACCAGACTGGGATTCAAACCCTGGTTGACTGTGTGGGATCTAGCTCCCTTAACCAATATGCCATGGAGCCAGTCAGGAAATTTTCTTAGAAATAAATGTTGAGAAAGAAAAGCTTTACTAAAGGAATGGATATAGGTATTCTCCTTACAGACAATGAAAATCATAGAATTATCTGTGACTTCACTGATAAGGTAACACAGAGACTAATTTGTAAGTCGATTTTGGAAACTACCCTGGACCGTGTGGCCTATGTTACCAGTGACCAGTTTCTTTTCTGGTTGGGACCGCATCTGTTTTTTTTTTTTTAAAGCTAGTCCTGACTTTTTATGACACTTATATTTTGGTATTTTATAATATGTGTTTCTTGTGAGGTCTCAAATGCTTTATGGAATGAAGAAACATATTAAGAGAGAACTCATAGAAGAAAATGTTACTTTCTCATATTAAAAAGCTGGAACTGATAACACTAAGCATACAAAGCAGGACAGAGTTAAACTGAAATAAGTAAAACTGGTGTGTAAGTACACATGTAAAAATTGTACACACATTCAGAAACTAACTGAGAAGTAAAGTGTTTCCTGGGCCTTCTCCTTTGTGAAGATATTCAAGTCACAACAGCCAGCCAAAGTTTTCCTGAAGCAATTACAAAGCATAGTTTTAATATCATGATTAATATCACTAGTAGCAATCAGCAGCATTTACCATTAAAACACAGCTATATCTGTTATCTCATTTGATCTATTAAGTATTGTAAAACAAAACTACTACCTTTTGTGTCTCAGGATCTATTAACCAGTTCCAAGCACCAGTAGCTGTACAGACAGATACCACTATAAGAAGCACTAAAGAAAAACACAAAGTTAGTAAGCAAGTACACCCTTCAATTTGACACTATCACACCAGTTCCTAATAAATGGCAGTCAAACGCAGCATTTTATTAAAAGGAAAACACACTGACTGCGACTCAGATATTGGGAGACTCGCCATAAGACGTTGGAAAGTGTCTTAAATATTGTGAACCTGCATGTGTAACTCAGGACGTCACTATCTCCCTTACTTCTTAATCAGAAGTTATGAAAATTAGTGAAACACAAAGTAATCAAGAACCCAGATGGTAAACTTCAACACAAGGGTCTGTGTTATCTAACTTTCTCTACGCTTGGTAGTGATTTTGTAGATCCTAAACGCAAAAACAAAAACGCAACTCTCATTTTCTAATGTATATAAACCAAACAGGACTCCTTTTTGCATGCACAGAAAATTCTCAAAGATTCTGTGTGCAGACAACCTCCTGCTGTTGAATCAAACAAGGTCAGGGTTAGGAAGTGTGGAGTCAGCATGGACCACACCAATTGGTGTCAGATTTTCTTTAAGAGATTTATGGAAGGTCAGGGTAGAAATTACAGCCAGTGGAACTGAGAAGAGAAAAGGTTTCTTTCTCCTCACTGAGCTAGAATTCTTTTAGAAATTCTGAATAGGTCATGAGTAAAAATGAAAAATCAATGATATTACAAAAGAGAATAAAGGAGCATCAAAATCTCATCAATACTGCTAATGTTCTGGAAAGACACATGCCTGGCTTTCAGTGTGAATTCATTTATTTTTCAAATGTGGAGATCAAGTTTCACAGAATAGCAAAAATACAGTAAAAGCTTAATTATCTACGGATCCTAGTGACATACTTTTAGAAGAGAAAAACCACAGAAAAAAACCATTTTAGATATTTAATAATAGAATCAAAATTTCAAAAAGGAATAGACTGTATCACACAGGTACTTTTTTTTTTTTTTTAAAGCAAAGTAAAAGCAAAATTAAAGCACTAGAAAGGACCTCATACATGCTTTTATTTGATTGGTACGTTAACCTAACTTATGTTGCTTGTATAGGGGTTTGTCAAAGAATCATAGAGAATGCCTACTACAAAAACTATGCATAGATTTAAAATATCTTTTTGCTGCACCAAAATAAACTTATTTTTTTAATTCTGCTTTTCCACAAACTTTCTGAAGTAGGCACTGATGAGTCAGAAAAGTAATGTACATTTATTGCATTAACATTTTACAAGATAGGACAGCATCAAATACATTCTAAGATTCTCAGCCAGTCCTGCCGGTGCAATGGAAACATGTAGTAACATGATGCTAAGATCACATGGGAATGTCGTGGGGGTTGTGTCCTGGGGGTTGTCCCCAGGTCTCCCATACGTACCAGGCATGAGCACCTGTGCCTGTGAGCCTTGAAGGCTGGGAGGATGGTAAAAGGCCCAGTTGGGGTGCCTCTGTCTCCTTCTCTCATGGAAAAAATAAATTATAAACTCAAACAAATAAAAAGATTCTCAAATAACAGAGGATGAGAGAAAGCACTCCCAATGGAGCATGGTCACATCGCGATCTTTTTTCCTCCATTTCTCCATTCCATCAGGATTTGGGGCAGGCACATACACAACCAAGCATGTTTTTCAAGCTGTTGGGTGTTGGGATTGGGATGGTGGTTGGGCACGTGGAATCAGACTTTCTATGCACAGTACTTAATGGCTGCCCTGCCCTATAAGGTCAATTCTTAGATGTCCTTTTCTTAAAAATTTTTCTTTAGGGGTCAGCAGGTGGTGTAGTGGTTGGGAAGCAGGAGTACCACATGGCTGACCATGGTTCGAGTCCCAAACCTGATAGCTTGAAAGTCACGCCAGGCATGTGTGCATGTGTGTGCATGCCCAAAATCTAAAGAGGAGACTGGAGGAGAAGGGACTGTGGCCATCCCCTCTAGGGGGTGATTTCTCACTCCCCCTGCCCCAGTAAGTGTACGTTGGCCTACAGCCTGAACCTTAAAAAAATTTTTTCTTTAAAGAAAAAAAAGGGGGGCTGACTGCATGACACCACAGTAATGCACTGCTCAAGAGAAATTAGACCCCACACAGTGACTGTGATTTGAATCCCTGGCTTGGTCAGCCTGAAACAGGCCAGCCAGACATGCATGTAAGTACCCAAAATCTAATGGGTTAGAGGGCTGGAGGAAGGGAAGCACAGTGTATCTGGACCCTGTGGAGGGTGTTATTTCTCTCTCTCTCTCTCATGAACATGTTCTACTATACATAAATTTCTTCTCATTGTCTATGACATTAAATAAAACTTACAAACTGTCTAAACAACAACAACAAAATCTTACAATTTAGTAAAGCAAGCACTTGTTAATAGAAATTCTACATAAAAGCAGATGTAGCATTGTCTGTTAATTTTTCCCTTAAGAAACATTCAGAAACTTACTTCTCCAACGTCCAGTGGCGGGTTGCAAACAATGAATATATTCGGTAAGTCTCCTCTCGAAGGCCTTGAGATCTATATAAAAAGATTTCAATGTTCTAATTAGCCTTTCGTACCAGCTTGGAACTACTAAGATTTTCTTTCTGGAGAAATTTTTGCTATAAAGGCGTGTGCACTTGCAGGAGAAGGGGGTGGGGGGGAGAGAGAAAATCATCCCCAAGGGGGTTATGGCCATGCTGCAATCCCTTCTCTTCCATTCTTTTTTCAGGATTTTGGGCTCCTACATATGGCGTCCAACGTGTTTCAAAAGCCACCAGGCCCAGGGCTTCAACTGGTCAACCATGTGGGAGTCCAGCACCTTAACCACTACACCCTGCTGGCCCTTATTAAGAGGAAATCTTAGATTCTCAACTGCTTTAGGTCTTACACACCAACTTACACTATCTCTGCACTGCTTACTTCTTTTATTATGACAACTTCAAGCATTTGACAAAAACGTTAGGTTTCTTTAATTCCACTCACACATAAGAAAACTGACTGGTTGACCTTTAGACGCTTCCTAAAACAGTATTTGGAAAACAAGTTGCAACCTTAGCTGGCAGCAAAACCTAGAATTTTGGGAGTTGCAAATAAAAGCCTCAAAATTAGGTCCAGTTTTAATCTGCTGGAACCACCTTTCTATTAGAACAACATACTACCTAACATCCAAGTCTTCGCAGTCACCCCGACTGCAACCACCTGGTTCCTGTTTCTAGCTCTTCCACTTAATTCATAATCATTTGGTCTCATCTTACTGAGCTGCTAGCCTTCTTGACGCTGATAACGGCAGGCTTTGGAAAACACCCCTTTCCATTCTCCGAATGGGTTACAGGTGATCGCCGTCGCCTATCGAAATCCCAACGCCTTGTTCTAAAAGACAGGGGAGTTCAGGATAGACCCTCTGAATGAAAGGTGGGTAGGTTATTCCCACGGTGATTTCCTTAAACTTTAAAAAGGCCCCAAACCACTTCCTAACCCAGCAAGTTACCGGAACCCAGGGTAGGAAGGAGGGATACAGCTGTCGAGGTGATCAGATTAAAATTACATAGCATACCAGGATGCACGATATGCAAGTGTTTGCAAGCCAAGAGAAAGAAAAGCCGGAGAGGAGGTCCACGGGCCACGCCGGGGTGGGGACGGGTTTGGGGGTGGGGTAGGGTGG
>NW_006159927.1:1815112-1829514 GCF_000334495.1 Tupaia belangeri chinensis | reverse complement strand
GTCACCGCCGCCGCACCGTCTGCATCGCAGCTCCGCTGCCCCAGCCCAGCCAGCAGCGCCAACTCGCACCTCTAACCGCTCCTCTCTGGCCCTCCCCGTCGCACCGCCCCTCGCCTATACCCGCTACACTCATTGGACGCCTCTGCCAGACCTCTTAACTAAGACGGTTTTCTATTGGTTAGCTGCTGCACGGGCCTCGGGGCCCGGCGTTGGACGGTCAGCCAGAGGGACCAAGAACTGCCGGCGGCCGGGCGGGCGTAGCACTGGCGCCGTCTCCTGCTCCGGGGAGGAACTGCAGCGTGTCCCCAGTTGGCTCCCTCCTATATTCCTAGTTCCAAGCTCCGCCCTTTTATTTATCAGATAATGATCGAGAGCTTACCACCTTCTGGGCAGTGTTCTGATCACTAGGAATGCAGACTCTAACGAGGTAGTCTTACCTTCCAAGAAGTCATGGGGAAATAAACTATGTACGGAACTATTTAGAACCCAAATAACATAATTCACTAGATACTTAATTCCTCAAGTAAGCATGTCTGCTTTAATAACTTTGTTTCCAGCCAACTTGCATAAATCACAAAGCAGGCAAAGTTTAATATGAACCCCGGTACCTATAACTTGAAAAACAAAACAAAACAAATCTGTATAGGATTGACTACATGCATATTTGATTAAATGCCTCCTTGTTCGTTTCCTAGTGGGTATTCATTCACTCAAGATCTATTTACTGCCTGATGTGCTAGACACTGTTTATCAGGGATACAGTTATGAGCACGGTAGACAAGATTCCTGCCCTCCACATGGAAGGCTTAGAGCAGGTGATAAACTTGCAAATGAGTCATTGATTTCCGATAAGCATCCTCCTATGAAGAAAGTAATAGGGTAATAAGACATAGTAAGATAAACAGGAGCTTAGCAGGAACTAGCTCTGTTCCGCGAGGGCTTCCTGGGGAACTGGAGCTGAGAACCGCAACAGGGAGGATGGATAAGAAACTGGACATGCAAAGATGAGCGCTTAGAAGGTTCTAAGCAGCGCTGGGATTTTTTTTTCCTTGCACTATGGGTATTTTGTGCATTGTATTCTTTCCCCCTCCTCCACTTGCCTGCAGAGCCGACACCTCCATCATTCCTTCCCTTTGTAGATTCCTCCAAGGTGGACTTTGTAAAGATTTGCATTTAGAAAGCTTTTGGGGGCTGGTGGGTGGCACGGTAGTTTGGGCACTGGACTCCCTCATGGCCAATGGTGGTTCAAGACCTGAACCTGTGGGTTTCTTTCTTTCTCTCTCTCTCTCTCTGGTAAAATTTAATAATAATAGTGGTAGATAAAAATGAAATGAATAATCCTTAAAATATTTTTTTAAAAAAAGAAAACCTTTGAACCAAACCCTTTATGTGTATTATTTCATTTAACATTCCAAGGTGATATTTTTTCCAACTATGAGTCAAAAATACCCGACATGTTTGTAAAATTTATTCAATAGGTTGTGACTATTATTTTTTTACAAATGAACTAAAATGGAAAAATAACATAATTGGTGCCAGCAGATGTTGTAATGGTTACATCGCTGAACTCCCACGTAGTAGACTGCGGTTTTAGTCTAGGATCTGGAGGCTTCAAACTCAGGCTGGGTACATGTGCCTGTGTGCCAAAATCCTGAGAGGAGAATGGAGGAGAAGGGATTGCGGCAAGGCCATCCCCCTGGAGAGGGTGATTTCTCACTATCTGCCTCTCCAGCAAGTACACTTAGTCCTATAGCAAAAATCTTTCTTAAAAAGTAATAGTAATGGGACCAACGTAATGGCTATGTCGCTGGACTCCCACGTAGTCGACCGCAGTTCAAGTCCTGGACCCGGCGGCTTAAACTCACGCCGGGCACGTGTGCGTGCATGCCCAAGATCCTGAGAGGAGAATGTAAAAGGCGTGGCCATCCCCCCTGGGGGGTGATTTCTCACTTTCTATCTCTCTGTCTCTCTCTGTCTTTCTGGCGAGCGCACGCGCCCTATAGCGAAAACCTCACCCCGCCCTATAGCGAAAACCTCTAAAAAAAAAAAAAAAAAGAATTCATGGGCCATTTCAAAAGCATTTCTCTCATAGGAAATCATGTAATAAAAATGATTTTAAAAAATAATAGCAATAATTGGAAGTGAGGATAAGTAATGTTTCGTGACCTTTTGTTTCAGCTGTGAGTGTGTGTACCTGGGCTATCTTCTCATTACAGTTGACATAACCTACTGTGTCAATGTAAAAGAAAATGTATTTGAAAGGATATTAGTCAGCCCATTTTACAACTGAGAAAAGTAAAAGCGTGTTTGCTCCTGTCTTACAACACTGGCTATGAAGCCCTAAATCACACGCCCCCTTTTGACTCCTTGCTCAGTGTTCCATTTTCCGCATCTCCAAGTCTAATCCATCACATTCCAGCAGTGCTTAGAGAATGGCTATTGAACATCTGTTATATGGCAGGTCCTCCTGGGCTAGCTCCTGGGGAGGAGACTCACTGATGGCCTGGTGGTAAGTGGGAGCTTTGCTAAGTGACCTTTAGGGAGATAGTTCTATTAACTGTAGGACTTTTGTTTGAGTGGAGTATGCAAGTTTCTAGCTAGAGCTTAGGAGGACAGAGGGCAGAGTAAGGGCCACCTCCTAAGGTCTTCCCTCTTTATCCTTCATTTTCTTTTTCTGTTCTTTTCTCTTTTTTTTAAAGAATTATTTATTTATTTATTCATTCATTCATTCGTTTATTTATTTATTTATTTTTTGGAGAGGTTTTCACTATAGGGCGCGTGCGCTCGTCAGACAGACAGAGAGAGACAGAGAGACAGAAAGCGAGAAATCACCCCCTGGGGGGATGGTCACGCCGCAATCCCTTCTCCTCCATTCTCCTCTCGGGATCTTGGGCACGCACACACACGCGACCGGCGTGAGTTTTTAAGCCACTGGGTCCGAGACGCGAACCGCGGTAGACTACGTGGGAGTCCAGCAACATAGCCATTACGCTAACTGCTGGTCCCATCATTTGTTTATTTTTAATTGACTGGAGATACACACACACACACAGAAGGTGAGAAAGCATGCCACCAGGTCCGGCAGACGAACTGTGGTCAGCCATGTGGGAATGTCCAGTGCCTTAACCACCACGCCCCCCTACTGGTCCCTTTATCCTTCATTTTCAACTGTGTTAAAATAAATACTAAACATGCTGGTCACAGGGTGCACATTACTAGCCTTTCATTGGCATCTGTATATTTGGATCATGGAAGTTTGGAAGGGGGAGTAAGGGAGAAAGAAGAAAATGAAAATGGAACCTCAGTTAGGTTAAGAAATTCTGGAGCCTGGCTCTCTCTCTCTTTTACTGGTGAGCACATGTGCCTGGTAGAAAATTTTAAAAAATTTAAAATAAATAGTAATAATAAATTAAATTAAATAAATAATTCTTTTTAAAATGAATTATTTATTCATTTATTTAATTCCATTTGTTATCATTATTTTTAATTTAACCAGAGAGAGACAGAGAGAGAAAGGGAAAGCGAGAAAGTAAGTCGCCAGGTCTGGGACTTGAACCACCACCGTCCATGTGGGAGTCCAGCTCCTTTAACTACCACGCCACCTGCCGGCTCCAAGATAAGTAATTCTTTAAAAATAAAAAAGACATTTGGAAGCTGAGGTAATGAGGAAGACCAAAGGAAACAGTATTTGGAATATTATATTGATGGGATTAGCCCAAGAGACGACAGTAACAAGTACTTAAGGAACACACGTTCTGCATACACACTGAGGAGGCAAAGCTCTGTAAGACCCACTCCTGTTGTCTACAAGGGTAAAGTTTAGTGTAAAAGCAAAAGAAGGGACCAGCAGATGGCATTATGGCTACGTTGCTGGACTCGCACACGGCCGACCACAGTTCAAGTCTTGAACCTGGTGACTAGAAACTCATGCTGAGCACGTGTGTGTGAGTGCCCAAAAACCCCAAGAAGAGAATGAAAGAGAAGGGACTGCAGCACAGCCATTGCTCCTGGGAGGTGATATCTTATTTTCAGTCTCTGCTGGCACATGCGCCCTAGAGCAAAACTCTCTCTGAAACAAAACAGCAAAAGAAAGGAAGACACTAAAGACTGTAAAAAGCATCAGCACTAAGATGAAAATCAGCTTCTAAGAGGGATAGTCAGGATCAGCAAGTGGTGTGCTGGTTAAGGCATTGGATTCCCACACAGCTGACTATGGTTCAAGTCCTGGGCCTGGTGGCTTGCTTTCTCACTTTCTCTCTCTGGTGAGTGCATGTACCCTATAGCAAATGAAACAATAATAATTAAATAAATAATTCTTAAAAAAAAAAAAGAGGGATAGTCAATAAAATAAAGTTTGTTATATTTTTACTAGGGGCTTTGGCACTCTGCCTTTTATTATTTTCTTTTCTTTTTCTTTCTTTCTTTCTTTTTTTTTTTTTTTTTGAGAGTTTTTGCTATAGGGCACATGCGCTTGCCAGAGAGACAGAGAGACAGAAAGTGAGAAATCACCCCCCAGGGGGGATGGCCACACCACAATCCCCTCTCCTCCATTCTCCTCTCAAGATCTTGGGCACGTACACACATGCACTTGGCGTGAGTTGAAGCTACCAGGTCCAGAACTCGAACCATGGTCGACTACATGGAGTCCAGCGACACAGCCATTACGCCAACTGCTGGTCCCGGCACTCTGCCTTTTACATACAGTTCAGGAGCATTTCATCTCCTTTGAAGCTCATGGCGACAGTTCTGTGAATCCACCTCATTTCGCGGCTGAGTCTACAGAGGAGTTGATGAGCCTGCCAGCCCCAAGTAGAGCTGTTCTTTCTCTCTCCTCTCTTTCCCCACATCGTAGGTCAGATCAAACCCTATTGGCTCTCCCCTCAGCACACACGTGGGAACTTCATAGAGCTCGTGGAAAATGTGTATTATGAGAAAACTATGCAGGAATCTTTGAAAAGTTTTTCAAGTTTATTTCTTTCTTCCAAAGAGTGAAACAGAGAGACAGCAGCCACAGCAGAGTCTTTTTTTTTTTTTTCTTGAGAGGTTTTCACTATAGGGTGCGTGCGCTCGCCAGACAGACAGAGAAAGACAGAGAGACTGAAAGCAAGATATCACCCCCCAGGGGGAATGGCCACGCCGCAATCCCTTCTCCTCCATTCTCCTCTCGGGATCTTGGGCACGCACGCACACGTTCCCGGCGTGAGTTTTAAGCCACTGGGTCCGGGACACGAACCACGATCAACTACATGGGAGTCCAGCAACATAGCCATTACGCTAACTGCTCAGCCACAGCAGAGTCTTAACAACACCATCCTCCCCTAGCCTTGGCCAGTCCCTGGTCATGGGCTTGTGTGTGAGCCTGGCATACTCAGAGAGGTCTCTGGTGGCAAACCCAACACCTTCCCATGTGGGTCAGCCCAGCAGAGCACTGTGTTTTACTGCTGTCTGGCCCCCATGGATCTCAAATATATGTATATATTACCCCTAAATACATGCATAGTATTTTTTGTTTTGAATTTTGGTATAGGGTGTGTGCACTTACTAGAGAAAGAGAGAAGAGAGAGAGAGAGAGAGAGAGAGAGAAATCACTACCCGGGGGTGAGGGGAAGGCTACACAGCAATCCCTTCTCCTCCATTCTTCTCTTGGGATTATGGGTATGCATTCCCATATACATGGCATGGTTTTCAGGCTGCTAGGTCCAGGACACAAACCTCATAGTCAACTATGTGGATCCAGGCCCTTAACTACCAAGCCACTGGTTGGCCCCTACCTTTTTTTTTTTTTTTTTTTTTTTTGAGGGTTTTTTGCCATAGGACTTGTGCGCTCGCCAGACAGAGAGAGACAGGGAGACAGAAAGCGAGAAATCACCCCCAGGGGGGATGGCCACGCCGCAATCCCTTCTCCTCCATTCTCCACTTGGGATCTTGGGCATGCACGCATCCGTGCCCAGCGTGAGTTTAAGCCACCAGGTCCGGGACTCGAACTGCGGTCGACTACATGGGAGTCCAGCGACATAGCCATTACTGCTGTTCCCAACCCCACCTAACTTGTAACCAGCTGGCCCTAAACATGTAGCTTAATTCTGTTTTTCCACTAACATTTTTAGTGTCATAGTGTCAAAGCTAACAGAGATGCAAGAGAAGAGAGACAACAAACTCCAGAAGAGGTAGGAGAAAAGAGACAATGAATTCCAGGAAGTGAGGAAGTTCTTGGAATGCATTTTTAGGGAAAGAATGGGAAAATATATTCAACGTGTTAAGTGAAAAACAATTTCAACCAAGAATACTATACCCAGCAAGATTATCTTTCATATGGGGAAAAAAGATAAAAACATTCTCAGATAAACAAAACCTGAAAGAATTTACCAGCACCAGACCAGCTTTCCAAGAAGTGCTGAAGGGAGTGCTATACCAGGAAAACTAAAGTTGGACACACAGAAATAAGAGCGCAAAAAACAACCAAGAAAATGGCCAGCCTAGTGGTAGGGACAAGTCTGGTGTTAACTTCCAGAGTTTAAATGGAAAGATCAGACCACAGTAACACTGCAAATTCAACAGAAGAGAGATGAATTACATGAGACTGAACCAGTGAAATAGCATTCTTTGACTTTAGACTAAAACATTACTGATTTTCGTCTATGCTTTGATGTCCAGATTCAAGGATTTTTGTCTTGAACTGTTGATAGGTTCATCTACCTACTGTTTGAACTGAATCCTAACCTTTTTCCTGGCTTTAAGTCTAAAGCAAATTTCTCTTAACATTTTTTTTATTTTAATCTATTAAAACTAAAACTGGTTTTTTTGGAATTAAAAAAAATGCATTAAAATATCTATTTAATGACTGCAGTAAGCTATATAACCCCAGCGAGGTGCTACTTTATAGTATGTTCGCTTTGCTCACTGAGGTTTACTCCTAAAGTCAGACGTGTGCTCATAGATATGTATATATCAGCTGTGCTTGCTATTGAAAGGTTTTTTTTTTTAATTAATTAAGATCTTTAGTGAATCAATAAAATGTGAAGAAATTAGGCATGGAGAACAACTGCAGATACCAGAGATAGTGTGGAAGGAGGGTGGGAAATGGCAGAGGGTGAGAGGTAGGGAATCAAGGGGGGCAAAAGCAAAATACATAAGAAACAAGAAATGGAAAATTATTTGTTGATGATAACATGCATGGTAATATCCATGACTGAGCCCATATACAGTGCATTCTGGACGGAAAATTTTATTTTGTATACTATATTGCTGTACAATGAATGAGCGTAAATAAATAAATTAAAATAAACAAAGAAAGTTAATACAATACATCATATCAACAGAGTAATGGATAAAAACCACAGGCTTTGATGAAAAAGTCAAGAAATTGGAGCACTAATATACTGCTAATAGGAATTTTAAAAATATTTTTATTGCCAGAGGAACTGTGCTCTAGTCAGAGAACTGGAGAGACAGGGAGAGGGAGACGGAGAAAGTACCCCCAGTGGGATGTGGTCACACTGAAGTCCCTTCTTATCCATTTCTTCATCCTGTTGGGATTTGAGGCACACAGGCTTCAGAGTACCTGGCGTATTTCTCAAACAGCTGGGGCTAGGAATTGAACCGTGGTCAGCCATGTGGGATCTAGCTCCTTAACTACACTAGCCCATGGGGCCAACCCGGTAGTAGGAATTCAAAATGGTGCAGTGATTTTGAGAAGTAGTCTGGCGGTTTCTCAGAGAGGTGAAATACAGTTATATATGAACCAGCCATTCCACTCCTAGGTATATACCCAAAGTAATTGAAAATAAGTGTTTATACACAAACTTTACGTGGACGCGCATAGCAGCATTATTTATAAGAACCAAAAAATGGAAAAAGCACCAATGCCCATCAACTAATAAATGTGAAATATTCAAAAATAAAAAGAAATGAAGTTCTGGGGAAAATGGATACACCTTGAAGACATATGTGAGATGAAGGTAACTAAATGCAAAAGCTAACGTACTATATATCTTTTCTTCACTCATATGGAGCATGCAGCATAGAGAAATCCATAGAGAGTGAAAGTAGAATAGTGTTTAAGTGGAAAGAAGTTAGTGTCTGAGGCCAGCCAGTGGTGTGGTGGTGAAGGAGGTTGATTAAGTCAGTCCACATGGCTGACTGTGTGATTTGAGTTCTGGACCCTGCAGCTTGAAAAACACACCAACTACGTGTGCATACATGCCTAAAATCCCAAAGGAGAATGAAGAAGGAGGGAATGCAGCATGGTCATACCCCTGGGTGGTGATTTCTCACTTTCCCTTTCTCTCTTTCTCTTGTGAGTAAATGTGCCCTGCAGCAAAAAAAAAAAATACAAATAAAAGAGAGAAAGAAAGAAGTTAGTGTCGCTATGGGAAGTGACCGATAGTGTATTCCAGGTATTTTGGGGGAGGCGATGAAAATGTAATAATGTAATTAGCTAAGCATGACAGTGGCACAGCTTTGTAAGTATACTTAAAAATGACTGGGACCAGCAGATGGCATAATGGTTACATTGTTGGACTCCCACATGGTTGACCAGGTTTCGAGGGCTGGAACTGGTGGCTTGAAACTCATGCCGGGTGCGTGTGTGTGCGTGCCCCAAATCCCGTGAGGAGAATGGAGAGGAAGGGATTGTGGTGTGGCCATCCTCCCAGGGGGGTGATTTCTTGCTTTCTGTCTCGCTCCCTCTCTGGCAAGCACACGTGCCCTATTGCAATAAATCTCTCTGGAAAACAACAACTACTGAAGTGCACATTTAGGAAGAGTTGATTTTATGGCATAAAAATTATGTCTTAATTTTAAACTGTAGGGGACAATCTCACACAATTACTTCGGTAGTTTCAGAAAAGGCATTTGACAAAGATCACTCCACAAACTGGCAATGGAGGGGACTTTCCTCAGTATGAAAAGGGGCAGTTAGAACACCCCTGATTAAGACCAGCAGGTGGCATGGTGGTTAAGGTGCTGGACACTCCCACATGGCTGACCATAGTTCAAGTCCTGGACCTGGTAGCTTGCTTTCTCACTTTTTCTCTCTCTCTCTTTGTCTCTCTCTCTCTGGTCAAATTAAGATAAATGAATGAATAAATAAAATAAAATAAAATAAGTCTTAAAAAGAAAAGAACACCCCTGGTTAAGATCCTGTGTAATATCATAAAACCACATTCTTTCCCCTCAGCTCAGGGACGGGACCTGGATGCCCATCCTCAACACTTTTGTTCAACACTGTACTGGAAGTTCTTGCAGGGCCACAAGGTCAGAAAATAAGATCAAGAGAATCTAAGTTGGAAAGGAAGACGTGAAACTCTGTGGGCGACATGCTTTTATATGTAAAATCCTAAGGAATCTTTTAATAAAGCATTAGAACTGCCAAGTGAGTTTGGCAAGGTTGTAGGGTACAGGACCAATTTACAAAAAATCAATTGCATTTCTCTACATGAACAATGAACGATCCAAACATGAAATTAATAAAGTGGTTCTCTGCTAATGATAGCGTGAAAAAAGGATAAAATATTTGAGACCAGCAGTTAGCGTAATGGCTATGTCGCTGGACTCCCATGTAGCTGACTGCGGTTCAAGTCCTGGACTCGGTGGCTTAAACTCACGTCGGGCGTGTGTGCGTGCGTGCCCAAGATCCCGAGAGGAGAATGGAGGAGAAGGGATTGCGGTATGACCATCCCCCTTGGGGGGTGATTTCTCGCTTTCTGTCTCTCTGGCTAGTGCACACGCCCTATAGCGATAAAAAAATAATAAAATAAAATAAACAAAAAAAAGGATAAAATATTTAAGAACAAGTTTAATGAGTGAAGGGCAAAACTACAAAAACATCATTATTAAAAGAAATGAATAAAGACCTAAGTAAATGGAAAGACAGTGCATGTTCCCTGGAAGACAATGTTGTTAAGATGGCCATATTCCCCAGAACGAGCTACAGACTCAGTGTGACCCCAATTGAAATGTCAGCTGTCCTTTTGGGCGAAATCAATAAGTTGATCCTAAAACTCTTGTGGAGGACTGGCCCTGTAGCTCAGCGGTTAAGTGCTGTGCATTGAAAGCCAGATCCCACACTGCAGGCCATGGTTTGACTATTAGCATCAAGACTTGAACAACACATAGTGTGTGTGTGTGTGTGTGTGTGTGTGTGTGTGTGTGTGCGCGCGCACGTGCATGCCTAGGATCTTGACAGGATAGGAAAATAAAAGAGGATGTCATGTGACCATGCCCCATTGGAGAGTGGTCTCTCTCTGTCTCTCTCTTTGGTGAGTGCATGTACCTCCCCAGACAAAAACAAAAGACAAATTCTTGTAGAAATGCATAGGACCCAGGGTCAGCCCCATGGCCTGATGGTAAAAATACACAGATCCCACATGGCTGACTGCATGGAATAAGCCCCAGCCCCAGTGTCTTGGAAAACATACCAGGTACATGTGTGTGCACGCCCCAAACCTCATCAGAATGGAGAAGTGGAGGACTGTAGTGTGACCATGCCCCATTGGGGAGTGCTTTATCCTGCTATCTCTCTCTGTCTCTCTGACCCTCTCTGTTGAGCACACATACCCTTTGACGATAAATAGAAAGAAGAAGAAAAAGAGAGAGAAAGAGAAAGTAAGAAGGAAAGAAAGAGAGTAAGAAAGAGAGAAAGAGAGAAAGAAAGACAAAGAAAAAAAAAGAAAGGTGTAGGAACCAAAATAGTCAAAACAAAATTTAAAAAGGAAAATACAGTTGGATCACAATTCCTGACTTTAAAACTTACTACAGAGACCAGCAGATGGCATGATGGTTATATCCCTGGACTTCCACATGACTGACCATGGTTCAAGTCCTGGACCCAGCAGCTTGAAACTCATGCCAGGTGCGTGTGCGTGCGTGCCCAAGATCCCAAGAAGAGAATGGAGGAGAAGGGAGGAGAAGGGATTTCGGTGTGGCCATCTCCCCTGGGGGACGATTTCTCACTTTCTGTCTCTCTCTGTGTCTCTGGGGAGTGCACGTGTCCTATAGCAAAAATCTCTCCTAAAAAAATAAAACTTAACGAAAAGCTACAGTAATCAGGACTGTGGTACTGGCAAATGACAGGTCATAGATCAGTGAATGGGAATTCAGAGTTCAGAAATCCCTTATTTATGGTCCATTGGTTTTTGATAAGGATGCCGGGACAATTTAACAAGACGAGAATAACCTTCTTAATAAATGATGCAGGGAGAATCAAAATCACAAGTAAGAATGAAGTTGTACCCCTTCCTTAAACCATACTCTAAAGCTGACTCCAAATGGATTACGGGAGAGTTGAAGCTATTAATCATTTAGAAGAACATTTAGGAATAAATCTTTGTGATCTTGGGCTAGGCAAAGCCTTCTTATGTAATACCAGAACAAGCAACAAGAGGGAAAAAAATGGATACATTGGACTTCATCAAAATTAAAAATGGGCTGGGCAGTGGCATGGTAGTTAAGCTGGCTATTCCATATGGCTGACTGCACAGTTTGAGTCCTGAACCCCTGGGCACCTTGAAAAACACAATGGGTGCATGTGTGTGCACCCAAAGTCTTGAAATGGAAATAGAAAAGAAGAGTCTGTGGCATGACCATTCCCCATGGGGGATGCATTCTCACTTTCTGTCTTCTTCTCTCTGGCAAGTGCACATGGTCTCTGTCATGATTTAAAAAATTAAAAACCTTTGTTTCACTGAGAAAATGAAAAGACAATCCACAGAATCTAAGAAGATACTTGTGATAAGGGCCCTCAATTCAGAATTTATAAAAGAAACTAACAACTCAACAGTAAAAAAGATAAGTGACTCGGGACCAGCAGTTGGCCTAATGGCTACGTCCCTGGACTCCCATGTAGTCAACCACAGTTCAAGTCCCAGGCCCGGTGGCTTAAACTTTCACACTGGGCACATGTGTATGCGTGCCCAAGATCCCAAGAGGAGAATGGAGGAGAAGGGATTGCGGCGTGGCCAAAATTTCAAGAAGAGAATGGAGAAGGGACCGCAATGTGCCCATCCCCCTGGGGGGGGGTGATTTCTCGCTCTCTGTCTCTCTGTCTCTTTGGTGAGCACATATAGCCCAATAGCAATAATCTTTCTCTCTCTCAAAAAAAAAAAGAGTGAATGAAAACTGACAATTGCACAATACATAATGCCACTGAGTTGTATACTTAAAAACAGTTAAAATGGTGAAATTTATGTATGTATTTATGGTTTGTATATTTACCCCCAGTAAAATCAAGCACACCAATGTGACATCATAAATATTTGATAACTTTCCTAGTTTGGAAAAAAGAGAGCTGGTGGAACTAAGTCTGAATGCTCTAGGAGGAGTTCGCTCTCAGCGTTGGGCAGCCTGGGACTTTTTGAACATAACACTCTTCTTTTTCTTTCTTTTTAAACATTTTGCCAGATGGGACCAGCAGATGGCATAATGGTTACATCACAGGACGCCCACAGAGCTGACCGTAATTTGAGCAGCTTAAAACTCATGCCAGACACATGTGTGTGCGTGCCCAAAATTCCAAGAGGGGAATGGAGGAGAAAGATTGCAGTGTGGCCATCACCCACTGGGGGGGAAATTTCTCACTTTCTGTCTCTCCGTCTCTCCAGTGAGTGCACACACCCTATAGCAAAAATCTCTCTAAATTTTTTTTTTTTTTTTTGCCAGAGGGCACATGAGCTCATTGGAGAGAGAGAAAAAGGAAGAGAGAGAATGTGAGAACGCACCCGCATCATGGGGAACGGTCAGACCATCATCCTTTGTCTTTCATTTTCCACCTTTGGGGAAAATGAAACACAGGCACACATGCCCAACACGTTTTTCAAGCTGCCATGTCTAGGATTTGAACTACGCAGTTGCCCATATAGGATCCAGTCATCTTAACCACCGGGTCACTGGCTGGCCTCAACACTTCGTTTTCATTGCCGTCTTTTTTTCCTTTGATCACCAGAGGGCTCGTGTGCACTTGTGTGTGCATGTGAGTGAGAGAGAGTGAGAGAGATTTCCAATGGAGTGTGATCGTGCTACAATCCTTTTTCCTCCATTTCATCAGGGTTTGGGACATGCGTGTACACATGGCCAGCATGTTTTTCAGGATGCTCAGCTGGGATTCAAACTGCAGTTGGCCATCTACCTCCCAATGCACTGCCCTAAACCAGCCGGTAGAGAGCTGACCTCCTTTTCCACACATTGCATTGGCACGCGCGCCCTCCTGGGGAGTGTGTGGAGGTGGGGACCAGAAATCCCAGGAGGCTCTAATCTCAGATTGAGAAGGGTGTTGCCTCTGCAGGTGAGTCCTCCGCTGACTGAGCTCCACCCAGATGGTCTTGCGACTCCTCCTGGGACAGAGACCCTGTAGGTGATTAATCCTGTGGCAGCTGTGAGATCTCAGGTAAGTTACCTGACCTTCCTGAGCCTTAGTTCTTCTCCTTTAGAGTGGGACTAATAAGGTACGCTTTCTTATACTAGGGGACTTCCAGAAGTTCATGGAAAAATGCAATCAAAATACGAGTTTATGGCTGGCTTGTAGTGCAGTCGTTACTGTAGTTACACCGTGTGCATGAGGAGCTGGATCCCACATGGCCAACAGCAGTTCGAACCCCAGCCCCAGCAGCTTGAAAAGCTGTGCATGCATGCCCCAAATCCTAACATGATGGAGAAATGTAGGAAAAAGGATTGTAGTGTGATCGTGCCCATCAAGGGTGAGGGTGCGTTCTTTCTTCCTCTCTCTCTCTCTGGGGAGCTCATATGCCCCTTGGTAATTAAAGAAAAAATAAGAATTTATTGAGGCTCAGAAAAAGGTTAAATCCTTGCCTAGTTTTTTCATGACATGCTTTTTCCATGAGCTTTTCAAACACCCGCGTCATAGACTTGGTCTGAGGATTGAATGGGATGATGCATACAAAGTACTGAGAAAAGCGCCCAGCTCGTGGTTTAAGTCCTATGTAAGTATTATCTGTTATTATCCATCTTATTATCCATCCTGGTGTTTTGTTTTGTTTTATTTTGTTTTGAGAGATTTTTGCGATAGGGAGCCTGTGCTCGCTGGAGAGACGGAAAGCAAGAAATCACTCCCTGGGGAGTTGGCCACCATCAATCCCTTCTCCAGTCTCCTCATGGGATTTTCTTTTTTTTTTTAGAGCCTAAGCTTGCCAATGAGACAGAGAGAGACAGAGAGACAGAAAGCAAGAAATCAATCCCCCCCTGCCAGGAGGAATGGCCATGTTGTAATCTCCGCAACCCCTTCTCCTCCAGTCTTCTCATGGATTTTGGACACACACATACACATGCCCGGCATGAGTTTGAAGCTGCTGGGTTCAGGACTTGAACTGCGGTCAACCATGTGGTAGTCCAGCGATGTAACCATTATGCCATCTGTTGGTACCTTATCCTGATGTTTAAGCCATTTAGTA
>NW_006159927.1:1810563-1815099 GCF_000334495.1 Tupaia belangeri chinensis | reverse complement strand
CACTCTTTCTCTCCCCTTCCATTTCCATCAGCAAGTCCATTCTTCAAAATGTATCTTAAGTCCATCCACTTTCAAAACATTCTCATGTTTTGCCTTTCACACCAAAGTGTTTAGGCTGGTCAGGAATACATCCAATTCCTCCTTATTTCTTTTTCTTTCATTCTCTCTCTCTCGCGCGCCACAGGGCGCGTGCACTCACTGGAGAGAGAAAGGTCTTTTTTTGTTTTGTTTTGTTTTGTTTTGCCACAGGGCGCGTGCACTCACTGGAGAGAGATAGAGACAGTGAGAAGGAAAGTGAGAAACCCCCCCTGGGGGGGGGGGAATGGTCATGCCACAATCCCTTCTCCATTCTCCTCCTGAGATCTTGGGCACACATGCACACACACCCAGCATGAGTTTCAAGCCTCCAGGTCCAGGACTTGAACTGTATTTGGCCACGTGGGAGTCCAAGGACATTACCACTACGCCATCTGCTGGCCCAGTAAACTCTTACTTTAATTCTATTTTTCCACAAACCTTTTGAAATCCCCTCGCTTGTTGGCAAGGGTTCTTTTTTTTTTTTTTTTTGGGCTATAGGGTACGTGCGCTCGCCAGACAGAGAGACATAGAGACAGAAAGTGAGAAATCACCCCCCAGAGGAGATGGTCACGCCGCAGTCCCTTCTCCTCTGTTCTCCTCTTGGGATCTTGGGCACACAGGCTCACGCGCCCGGCGTGACTTTTAAGCCACCGGGTCCGGGATGCAAACCACGGTCGACTACGTGGGAGTCCAGCAACATAGCCATTATGCTAACTGCTGGTTCCCGGCAAGGGTTCTTTTGTAGGCTGTCCTTGGTTCCACTGGTCAGTCATTATTGACCTTTCTTCTTTCTCATCCCTTACATATACTTCATTGACACATTCTTCCTACTTCAAAATACTTTTAAAATTCATCTACACAACTCCTGATTGTTGTTGCCATTATTTTCCAACTGGACAATTGCAAGGACTCCACTTCCCACATCCACAGTGGACGCTCATGTTTCCCTTTAAAGTGACAAAGTATGGGCCAGCAGGTGGCATGGAGGTCAAGGTGCTGGATCCCAAATGGCTCGCTGCCTGGTTCAGGTCCTAGATCCAGGGCTCGAAAATCATGCCAGGTGTGTATATGTGTGCATGCCCAAATTCTAAGAGGAGAATGGATTGCAGCATGGCCATGCCCCATGGCAGGGGGATTTCTCATTTTTCCCTTTCACTGTCTCTCTCTCCGGGGAGCACACATGCCCTATGGCAAAAACAAACAACAACCCCAAAGCAAAAACAAAAGAAGATGAGAAACAAAGAGTCCTTCGAAAATGTCAAGGAAAGCGATTATGATAAAACTTCCTGGATCTCAATTTTTAAAATAGTTTTGCACTGAAGGAAACTTATATTTTCTTTCTATTTTTCCATGACCATTTTGAACTCCCTTCATATTTGATAGGTACAAAAAATATAAGTATTGCACGTGGATGTTATGAAGCATGGCAATAAAAGAAGCCCGGTGAGGCCACCTCACAACCAAGGAAATGGAACAGCAGTAAATCCTTTGATGTCCCTTGGGTCTGTCTCAACCCTATCTGAATTTTTTTCCTTTTTAAAATCATACTCTTGTTGGGGCCAGCAGGTGGTGTGGTAGTGAAGGTACTGGATTCCCATATGGTTTACTGCTTAGTTTAGGTCCTATACTTAGTGGCTTGAAAATCTCCCTGGATGTGCGTGCATGTCCAAAATCCTGAGAGGAGAATGGAGGAGAAGGGATTGCGGTCTGGCCATATCCCTACCTTCAGGGGCAGGGGGCGGGTGGGAGAGTTGATTTCTCACTTTCCCTTTCTCTGTCTCTCTCTCTCCATCGAGCGCATGCACGCTATGGCAAAAGAAAATGAAATAAAATCAAATAAAAGCCTCATTCCCTTGTTTTCCTTTATGGTTTTACTCCATGTGTATGTATTCCTAGGCAATTTTATTATTTGATTTTGCTTGCTTGTGAATTCTATAAAAACAGCGCTGTGCTGTGAGTATTCCTCCGAGAACTGGTTTGTTTATTTACACCACTAATTCTAAGACTCGTCTTTGTTGACATATGTAGCCATTGGACAGTCGTTGTCAGCACTGTTTAGTAAACTGTGGTAAAAGCCATGATTTATTTATCCTTTCTGTTGTGGATAGATATTTGGATTATTGTTTTTTCTCTTCTCTCCTCCTTAAGGCTCTTAGGAAGAATGCTTACATGTATTTCCTTGTGTAGTTTGTCCAGGGCTTCTCCTGGAGAGTGGCTAAAAAGTAGTTAGCATTGGGACCAGCAGTTAGCGTACCGACTATGTCGCTGGACTCCCACGTAGTCGACTGTGGTTCGTGTCCCGGACCTGGTGGCTTAAAACTCATGCCGTTTGTGTGTGCGTGCATGCCCAAGATCCTGAGAGGAGAATGGAGGAGAAGGGATTGTGGCGTGACCATCCCCCCCTGGGGGGGGATTTCTCGCTTTCTGTCTCTCTCTCTCTGTCTGTCTGGCGAGTGCACATGCCCTATGGCAAAAAATACCTCTCCAAAAAAAAAGTAGTTAGCATTTTTGGGACCAGCAGATGGCATAATGGCTACATGGCTGGATTCCCACGTAGTTGACCATAGTTCGAGTCTTAGACCTGGTGGCTTAGCTAGGTCTGTGTGCATGCGTGCCCAAAATCCCGAGAGGAGACTGGAAGAGAAGGGATTGCAGTGTGACCATCTCCCTGGTGGGTGATTTCTCACTTTCTGTCTCTCTGTCTCTCCATCTCTCCGGTGAGTGCAAGTGCCTTATAGCAAAAATCTCTTTAAAAACTATTTAGTGTTCTCTTCCTCTGCTCTTGGTAAGAAATGTGTTTTTTTGTCATGACTCAGTGCACACAGACACATATGACAAGTCTTCTAAACATTCGCATAAAATGTGTACTATGAAAAAGCTATGCATGGGTTTCAAACACTTTTTTGCACTAAAGTAAACATATGCTTTAATTCCAGTTTCTCATGATGTTTTGGAAGTCCCCTGATGTATTTATCATTCCTACTGATGACTCATCTTGGCATTTTATTTTTCCTCCCAGTTTTGCTATAGCATGTGTGCACCCACCAGAAAGAGACAGAGAAAGTGGGACATCATCCCCAGAGGTGATGGCCGTGCCGTAATCTCTTCCTCTCCATTCTCCTCTTGGAATTTCGGGAACTCGTGCACATGTGCCCAGTGTGTTTTTCAAGCCATCAGAACTGGAACTTGAACCGCAGAGTCGACCATATGGGATCTAGTCGCTTTAACCACCATGCCACCTGCTAGCTCCTTCTTTGGCATTTTTATGTTACTGTACTTCACTTTTTTTTTTTTTGGAGAGGTTTTCGCTATAGGGCGCATGCGCTCCCCAGACAGACCGAGAGAGACATAGAGACCACAAAGCGAGAAATCACACCCCAGGGGGGATGACCATGCCACAGTCCCTTCTCCTCCATTCTCCTCTCTGGATCTTGGGCACGCACGCACACACGCCCTGCGTGAGTTTTAAGCCACCGGGTCTGGGATGCGAACCACGGTTGACTACGTGGGAGTCCAGCAATATAGCCATTACACTAACTGCTGGTCCCATTGTATTTCACTTTTTAAAAAGATGATGCAGGGCCAGTAGGTGGCTTAGTGGTTGAGGCACTAGACTCCCACATGGATGACTGCAGTTTGAGTCCCATACCTGGTGACTTGAACCTCATACCAGGCACGTATGCATGCATGCCCAAAGTCCTAAGAAGAGAATGGAGGAGAATTGCAGTTTGGCCACACTCCCTGGGGGGTGATTTCTTGCTTTCTGTCTCTCTGTCTCTCTGTCTCTCTCTGTGTCTCTATAGCACATGCTCTAGAGCAAAAATCTCTCTCTCAAAAAAAATAAAAAGATGTGGATCACAAAATTATTTCTTAACCAACAAATCTATAGTGTAAAAGAACAGGAGTGAGATCTCTGAGTCATAGGGCGAACATATTCAACTTTATGAGATGTGTCTGTCAGATTGTTCTGCAAAGGAGTTACAATAAATGTCCCCTTATCCACCTGGTGTAAGAATCAACATTTGCTCTACATCCTTACTTGGTGTTGTGAGAATTTATTTATTTTTTAATATATGATCCGTTATTTAATGAGGTTCTTGGCGAAAAATTTAGAACACCAATCTGTTAGGATAAACTCCATTTGTAAGGACAACCACGGATCGCAGGTAGCCCTGGAGTTGAGGAGCAGCTTTGATTTTTGGTAAAATTTGCGAGTCCACAGCTTTCTGATCAATCTTGCACTGCTCTAAAATTTCATATTTCTCCTTCTCTGTATCGAAGATCTCACCTTCCTGGTGTCTGGGCTTCTGTGGCTTCTTTTTCTTGAAGTAAGCATCGGTAAGGTGCTTTGGGATTTTTACTTTGCTAATATCAATTGTCGTGGAGGTGGCAATGACAAATTTCTGGTGTGTTCTACGCAGTGGAACTCGATTGAGAACCAGCGGTCCAGTTACAAGT
>NW_006159927.1:1773668-1810514 GCF_000334495.1 Tupaia belangeri chinensis | reverse complement strand
TCCAGTGAGGATGATCAGAATGGTCCCAGGAGTGATGCTAGCTCGCAGCTTTCTCACATGCTGACTGAAGGTTTTTTTGCCATGGCTCAACAGCTTTTGAGGCACACCTTCAGTAGGATAATACCTAGGCATTTTGCACAGTTTGACCTCCCAGGAACCACCATTCTTGTCTTCCACCAACTGGTTTTGTGACAGTTGCAAGAACCTTCCCCTTCTTTTTCTTTTCCATCCTGGACTTAGTGGCCAAGTATTTCCTCTTGTACATGGCCTTCCTGGAATACATGGCAGACTGGGAGTATCTGCCGATGCCCCGGACTAGGACGGGGTTTCGGCTGCAATGGGGATTCCCCTTCTTGGGCTTTTTAGCCTTGGGGTCACCCTTTTTAACCTTGCCACTGGCATCAGCCTTCTTGGCTTCAGGTTTCTTCTCCTTAGTATCCTGCTTCACAGTTTTTTCACCTGCCATCTTGTATAGTGGGAAAAACTGGGTCTGGAACTTGAACTGTGATCAGCCACACAGGAATCCACAATCCCTTCTCCTCTAGTCTCCACTTGGGATCTTGAGCATGCACGCACACACGCCTGGTGTGAGTTTTAAGTTGCCTGGTCTGGGACTCGAACTGCAGTTGACTACATGGGAGTCCAGTGATGTGTAGATTCTGCCATCTGCTGGTCCCATGCAGATCCATTTGTGTATGCCCCTCTGTTGCCTTTGTCAATTTGTCTGTCCCTGTCCAACACCACACAATTGTATTTTTGCCAATCCAGTGGGTAAAAAATGATATCTCATTATGATTCAACTTTATTGATATGACTGTTCACGTCTTTTGCCATTTTACTCTTGGCTTTTTTTTTTTTTGTCTTTTTCTTATTCATTTGCCAGAATGATCATGTACTTTAAGATGACTATTTTTTAATGATTACTTTTATTGTAAATATCATCTCCTAGTTTGTATTTTGTCTTTTTACTTCCTTTATTGCCAAAAAAAAAAAAGATGAATAGAAACTTTGAAATTATTTTTCTACGGGATGTGTGTGCTTGTTGAAGAGAGGGGCAGGGGAAAGTGAGAAAGGGTGGGGGGCCATGCTGCAATCCCGTCTCCTTCCTTTTCCTATTAGGATCTCAGCCCTGCATGTGCGTGCATATTTCTGAGATTGCTGGGTCTAGGACTCAACCACACAGTTGACCATGTTGGACCTAGCCACCCCAACCACCACATCACTAGCTGGCCCCCAGAAACTCTTCATTTGAATGTCAGATTTATTAGTAGTTTCCTTTATGGTTTGTAGTTCTGGATCTTGTTTAATTTTTTTTTTCTATTTTGAAGTCATAAAGATATTATCCAAAATTTTCTCCTAAATAAAATAATTTTTAAATTACATCCTTAACTGTTAGGAATTTATACAATTTTTAAACTTTTCCATACGGATTACCGATCATCTCAGGACCACTCACTAAGTAGCCCAGCCCTTCTCCCCTGATCTGCTGGGGCTGTCATTCACAAGCTTCTCTAAGTGTGTGGATCTACTTGCTTTTTTTTTTTTTTTTTTGAGAGATTTTTGCTATAGGGCACGTGCGCTCGCCAGACAGACAGAGAGAGACATAGAGACAGAAAGCGAGAAATCACCCCCCAGGGGGGATGGTCACGCCGCAGTCCATTCTCCTCCATTCTCCTCTCGGGATCTTGGGCATGCACGCACACGCACCCGGCGTGAGTTTTAAGCCACCGGGTCCAGGACACGAACCGCGGTCGACTACGTGGGAGTCCAGGAACATAGCCATTACGCTAACTGCTGGTTCCCTTTGTTTTCCTTTGTGAAGAGAGATTTTTGCTATAGGGCATGTGCGCTTACCAGACAAAGAGCAACAAAGAGACAAAAAACGAGAAATCATCCCCTGGGGGACGGCCATGCCACAATCCCTTCTCCTCCACTCTCCACTTAGGATCTTGAGCATGCACGCACACGCGCTTGGTGTGAGTTTTAAGTTGCCCGGTCTGGGACTCCAATTGCAGTTGACTACATGGGATTTCAGTGATGTGCAGGTTATGCCATCTGCTGGTCCCGTGTAGATCCATTGGTGCATGCCCCTCTGTTGCCTTTGTCAATTTGTCTGTCCGTGTCCAACAGCACATAATCGTATTAAGTAATGTCTTGAGTATACTTAGCTCTTGGTTCTTCCATATCCACTTTAGACTCAGCTAGAAAAGTTTTGTGAAAAACTCTGCTGAGATTTTGAAATTTCATTGACTCTGGAAATCATTTTGGGGAGAGTTGACATCTTTGTAATATTAATGATTCTATCAGTAACATCATATAGCTTTTCATTTATGTAGATCTTTAATGTTCTTCGACAATGATCTGTCATTTTTTGCATCCTGTAGTTTTAAGAGAGGGCTTTAAAAATGTTAATGTAAGATTCTTCCCTCTCCTAATTATAACCTGATAACGGCTTTCCATCATTGTTAAAAATAAAGCCTAAATCAGGGCCCACAGATTTGGAGGTTAAGGCACCAGATTCCACATGGCCAAACGTGTGGTTTGAGTCCTGGACCTACTGGCTTGGAGAAGCATACTGCACACGTATGCATATACCCAAAATCCCAAAAGGAAAGTGATGGAGAAGGGATTGCAGTGTGGCCATCGCCTTGGGGGTGATTTCTTATTTCCTTTCTCTCTCTCTCTCTTGCTCTCTTTCTCTCTCTGTGTTTGTCTCTCTCTGGCAAATGAACTTGCCCTATAGCAAAACCAGAGAGACAGAGAGAAACAGAGACTGAAAGTGAGAAATAAGCCCCCTAGGGAATGGCCATGCTATAATCCCATCCCCTCCATTCTCCTCTCGAGACTTTGGAGATACAGCACAAGTGTCCAGTGTAATGTTTCAAGTGTCTGGATCTGGAACTTGAACTGTGGTCAGCCACATGGGAGTCCAGTGCTTTAACCACTATGCCAACTATGGTTGGAATCCCAGCCTTGTGGCTTGAAAAACATGCCGGGGACATGTGCATTCATGTCCAAAATCCTGACTCGATGGAGAAATGGAGGGAAAAAGGATTGCAGCTTAACCATGAAATCTTGGTATTTTTTCAAGCTGCCAGGGTGAGATTTGAACTGCAGTTTGCCTTGCAGGATCTAGCTCCTAATGCCTGTTAGGAACTGGACCACATATAGGAGATGAGTGGCAAGCAAGCAAATGAACCTTCTTCTGTATTTACAGCCACTCCCCATCGTTCATATTACTGCCTGAGCTCTGCCTCTTGTCAAATGAGCAGCAGCATTAGATTCTCATAGGAGTCCAGATAAAACCATCTAGTTGGGGACCAGCAGTTAGCGTAATGGCTATGTCACTGGACTCCCACGTAGTCGACCGCGGTTCGATTCCCGGATCCGGTGGCTTAAACTCACGCCGGGCGCGTGTGCGTGCGTGCCCAAGATCCCGAGAGGAGAATGGAGGAGAAGGGATTGCGGCGTGGCCATCCCCCCTGGGGGGTGATTTTTTGCTTTCTGTCTCTCTGTCTCTCTCTGACTGTCTGGCGAGCGCACGCACCCTGTAGCAAAAACCTCTCCAAAAAAACAAAAAACAAAAAACAACAACAACAACAAAAACAAACCATCTAGTTGCAGGAAAACAAATGCAGAGCTCCCACTGATTCTGCATTATGGCGAGTCCTATAATTGTTTCATTATGTATTACAATGTAATAATAATTGAAATAAAGTGTTTGATAAATCTAATGAACTTGAATTATCCGAAAACAATCCCCCCTCCCCACCCCCCGCAAACTGATGGAAAAATAGTCTTCCATGAAACTAGTTGCTGGTGCCAGAAAGATTGGGAACTGCTGTGGAAAAGGATCATAGTGTGAGGTTGGGGCCACACGGGAGGTCTGGGTTCAGATCTTGGACCAACTTGAACAGGTTGGATGTAATGACAGGCACCTGTAATCCTAAGTAGGAGGCTGGAGCAGAGGATTGCCATGGCTGAACCCTGTCAAAGAACACACTCTCTCTCTTTCTCCTTGTTTTTTCCTCCTCCTTCTTTCCTTCTCCTCCTTCTTTCTCACATTAAAAAAAAAGTTTTCTTGGTTAAGGCAAATTAAAAATGTGAAAAAACTTTAGACTCATCCTCTTTTAGATCCTGCCTACCTTCAACCAGGTCCTGAACATGGAGGTCTTTATCACACCATTCTTCCCTCTTCCATTACCCATGTTCTTACCTCTCTTTCTGACCTATTTCTTCTCCTCCTTGCTGGCCAGAAATCTCCAAGGCCTAGCTGCCTCTGAATTTTAGCCTTTGGAACAAGGCAAGTCTCTTACAAGTCTCTTCTCAGATTGTTCTGAGCAGAGTGCCATTGATAAAGACTCTCTCAGGTCTAGATAAGTTAGGTAAAACTTTACAGAAGAAAGAAAAAAATAGATAAATTGGACTATGTCAAAATAGGAAACTTCTATGGATCAATGAATACAATCGATAGTGTGAAAGAGGCAACCCATGGAATGGAAAAAATATATAAATATATTTGCAAATCATGTGCAGGTTATTTGAAATCCTTGAGACCAAAAGCATTTTAGATCTTGATGATGTTTGGATTTATGAATATTTGCAATTGTGTAATGAGGTATCTTGAGGCTGGAACCCAGGTCTAAACACAAAATTCATTCATGCTTCATACGCACCTTATTCACCTAGCTTGAAAGGATTTTTTTGCCTGAAGGTAATTTTATATATATGTGTATACATATACACACACACATATATATTAATTTTTAATAGTTTATTGCCACAGTATCAATGTTTATATGTGCATACACATTTAAATACAGTTACAGACCATAAATACCCATCTGGCAAAGTATCCACCTCTAGGCAGGAAAAAAAAATCTTTCAACTAAATAAACAGGCTTAAGTAACACTGAAGAAAAATAGATGTGAGGTAATTTTTCATCTAAAGTGACTAGAACCTATATTAAGAAATTTTTACTGTAAGAAATCAAGTAGTTATAAAATCCTTGTCCTGTAACTCAAAAATGCAACTTGAATACACATTTTCAAACTCAACGAAAAATATTTTAATTATGAACAGGTAAAACAAATAAAATTATTCCTGCTAAAATTCAATCATGACATATTTTTTAAATGTATTTAGGGACTTTGTTTTTAGCTGAAATTAAAAAAAAAAGAAAACTGTCTAAGAAAATACAGACTTTACATTTTTTTTTTGGAGAGATTTTCACTGTAGGGCGCGTGCGCTCACCAGACAGACAGAGAGAGACATAGAGAAAGAAAGCGAGAAATCACCCCCCAGGGGGGATGGTCACGCCACAATCCCTTCTCCTCCATTCTCCTCTCGGGATCTTGGGCACGCAAGCACACGCGCCCGGCGTGAGTTTTAAGCCACCGGGTCCGGGACACAAACCGCGGTCGACTACGTGGGAGTCCAGCGACATAGCCATTACGCTAACTGCTGGTTCCCTACATACTTTACATTTTATGGAATATTTTTGTACTGTAGCATTTTGACTGTGACTTGTAACATGAGGTCAACTGTGCGATTTCCATCTGTGGTATAATGCGAGTGTTTGGAAAATTTAGAATTTTGGAGTATTTTAGATTTTTGAATTAAGAATACTTAATCTGTATCCAATTTATATACATAATATCTTTATATCGTATGCCTCACCTCCAACAACAAACATCTAACTAAAAAATGAGTAACAACTTGACCAGACATTTCTCCAAAGATGACATATAAATAGTCATTAAGCAGATGAAAAGATGCTCAACATCACTGACCAAATCCATACTGAGATGCTACTCAGTAAGATGGCTACTGCCGGTAAAACAGAAAATAACAAGTGTTGACAAGGATGTGGAGTGACTGGAACCCTTGTGCATTCTTGTGGGAATGTAAATTGATGCAGCCACTGTGGAAAACAACTTGATGATTCCTCACAAAACTAAAATGACCATTACCACAAGATCAATCAATTTTACTTCTAGGTATACATCCAAAATAATCGAGAGTAGTGTCCTGAGGAGATATTTGTACATCTGTGTTCACAGCAGCATTAAACTAAAGTCAATCAACAGATTAATAAACAAAACATTGTATAGACCCATGTAATAGTCTTCATAGGTTTCCATAACAAAGCACCATAGACTGGGTGGCTTAAACAACAGAAATTTATTTCCTCATATTTCTGATGCTAGAGTCCAAGATGAAGGTTCCAACAGATTCAGTTTCTGGTGAGGGTTCTCTTCCTGGATTGTAGATGACAGCCTTCTTGCTATGTCTTCACATGGTCTTTCTTTGGTGCATGTAACAGAGAGCACAAGCTCTCTGCTGTCCCTTCTTCTTCTTTGTCTATTTCTTTTTCCCCTCCTCCCTTCCCCTTCTCTTTCTATAGGGTGTGTGCACTCATCAGAGAAAGATAGCGAGAGAGAGAGAGAGAGAGAGAGAGAGAGAGAGAGAGAGAGAGAGAAAGCAACTCCCAAAGGCCTGGCCCTTCTCCTCCATTTTCCTCTCTGGAGTCTGGGTACATAGACACATATGCCGGGTGTCTCTTCCAAGCCTGGATCTGGGACTTGAAGTCTGCAGTTGACCATACAGGAGCCAATCGCCTTAACCACCACACCACCAGATGACCCCTGGTGTCCCTTCTCATAAGGACACCAATTCTATTTAATCAGGGCCTCATCCTATGACCTCACTTAACCTTATTTATTTATTTATTTAGAGACTTCAACTTTTTTTTTTTTCAAGTTTGTTATTTATATATTTCTCTCTGTGTGTATGTGTGTGTGAGAGAGAGAGAAACAGAGAGACAGGGCCTCTAACAGGACACATTGCAAACCACAATGAGCTCTGGATCATGGGCATGTGTGAGTCCATCATACCCAAGGAGGTCTCCAGATGCAAAGCCAGAGCCTTTCCATGTGGGTAAGCCTCACAGAGCATGGTATTTTACTGCTGCGCCACCATTGGCCCTCCACCAGGAACTTTTGACCCGAGCATAGTGGTTAGATTCGGAGGCATCTGTTCCTGGATTCATGTCTCTCAGCTGGAAAGACATTTTCATTCTCTGAAAATTAGCCATCAGAAGATGCTCAAGTTCCTCTAGAAACAAATACTATGGAAAGAAAAACAGCTACACAAGACCATCAGCTCAAATAAAATAGCTTCCCTTCAAAATTCTGGATCAAAATTCCATCTCATCTTTCTAGTTGTATAAACATTTAAAAGTGTATTTATCTCTTCCATGAGAGAGAGAGACATGCACACACATGCCCAACAGGGTCTTCATGGCCAAGATCCACCCTCAGTCTCAAGTGGTCTGAACCACAGGCACGTGCGCTCAGGGAAGTTTATGGACCTCAGATCTTTCCTACGTGAGCCCAGTTGTGTCCTACCTGTTTCATTACCTGGCCCAAAGTTGTTGTTTTCAATTTTAACTCTTATCTCAGAGACTCTACTCTTCATTCCCTGCCCATTTACTACAATGTAAATTGTTTATTATAATCGAAATAATTGTTTTTATGTTATTAAGCTTTTTCTAGATTTATGAATTTGGTTGCTTGTTTTCAGATATTAATGGCTGGTTACAGATGACTCATTCAGTAAGCCAATCCTGGGGGGGACACTTATTTCTGTGTATGTTTCCCCGCCCTTTTTTTTTTGCTATAGGGCGTGTGCACTCACCAGAAAGACAGAGAGACAGAAAGCGAGAAATCACCCCCCCAGGGAGGATGGCCACGCCTCAGTCCTTCCTCCTCCTTTCTCCTCTTGGGATCTTGGGCACACACACACATGCACCCGGCGTGAGTTTAAGCCACCTGGTCTGGGACTTGAACCATGGTTGACTAAATGGGAGTCCAGTGACGTAACCATTACACCATCTACTGGTCCCAGTATGTTTCCTTTTTTTATTATTTTTTTTATTTTTTGAGAGGTTTTTGCTATAGGGCTTGTGCACTTGCCAAGAAAATCAGAGAGAGAGACAGAAAGTGAGAAATCACTCCCCAGAGGGGATGGCCATGCCACAATCCCTTCTCCATTCTCCTCTCAAAATCTTGGGCAAGTACACACAAATGCCCGGTGTGAGTTTAAGCCACCAAGTCCAGGACTCGAACTGTGGTTGACTACATGGGGGTCCAGTGATAGCCATTACGCCAACTGCTGGTCCCTTATTATAAATATTTTTTTAAAGGCATGGTCTCACTGTGTTGCCTCACCGTGACAGCGGGACCACAAGTATGGACCACCACATTTTGCTGTGTTTTAGACAGGGTCTACGTTGCCCAGGCCAATCTTGAGCATGCAATCCTCCTGCTTCTGCCTCCCAAGTCGCTGGAATTACAGGTGCATGTCACTGGATCCAGCACTTTTTTTTTTTCCCTCAATTTTGTTAGAGGGCATTATGTACTAACCAGATGCAGAGGAACGGAGAGAGGGAGAAGGAGAAGCACCTCTAATGGGGCATGGTTACACTGCAATCCCTTCTCTTCCATTTCTCCATCCTGTTGGGATTTGGGGAATGCACACACACACAATGGGTGTGTTGTTCAAGCCACTAGGGCTGACCATGTGGTCAGCCATGTGGAATCTGGCTCCCTTAATCACCAGGCAACAGGGCTGGCTGGCCCTTCATCCACCCTTTAAGCTGGCTCAGAATCAAATCCAGATCTCCCATATGGACCTGTTCTGTGGAGCAATGTGTCTTAGCAGTGCACACCACCACAGCTGGGCCAGTTTGCTTCCGTTTTGCTTTGTAGACTGGTCACTTCTGTTATTCCCCATTCCAAAGCCAGAACAAAGACAACATCATTTGGAGATAAGACCATGGGGGGCAAAAAGACTTAACTTTATCCTTAAAAAGAATTATTTAATTTAATTTATTATTTTTAATATTATTGTTAATTTGCCATAGGACATGCACACTCACCAGAGAGAGACACAGACAGAGAGGTAAAGTGAGAAGGCCAACCACCAGGTCTAGGACTTAACCTCAGTTGACCATGGGGGAGTCCAGTGCCTTAACTACCATCCCATCTGCTGGCCCCCAAAAGACTTAACTTTGAAAGTCAATATGATGATAGACTTGAGGAATACCAACCTAATTCACCTCATGATGTAATTCCCAGAAAAGAAGAATGTCTTCAGGGAGACTGGGCCCTATCATGAGACCCACGGTGGACCCTTACAAAAGCAAGGGAAGTTATATTTAGGTTTTACACTGAAAGTGTAACAAACCACACCCAGCTAAGCTATGCAGCTGGCCTCTCTTGGGTTCTTCTTTCTTTGGTTCAGAAGACGAATCTCTTTATTTCTCAAACAACCTCAGCATGAAGAATTTAATTCCTTTGCTATTCCTTGAGTCCAGGGCATCTATGTCCCCTTTTCTTGAATCTGGGTGCTTTTGGCTATTGCTTTGATCTGCAGAATGTGGCAAATGTGATGCTGTGCACAGTAAGATGAGGCTGCATACCAGTTAGAGATGAGCTGTTTGCCTCAGGGCATTCGCCCAGGAGGGTTTGTCTGGACAGTCTGCCGAATGAGCTCTCCCATCAGGACAGTAACCTGCTCATCTGGGAAACAGAGCCCCTGTCAAACAGCACTTTACTTATTAAGGCTGGCTTTCAGTGGACCAGCAGGTGGCGTGTTGGTTAAGATGTTAGATTCCCACATGCCTATTGTGGTTCGAGTCTTAGACCTGGTGACTTGAAAATCACATGGGGCACATGCGTGTGTGCCCCAAATCCTGGAGTATAATAGAGGAGAAGGGACTGGGTGTGGTCATCCCCCCTGGCAGGGTGACTTCTCACTTTCCCTCTCACGATCTCTCTCTTTATGGCGAACACACACACACACATACCCTATGGCAAAAACCTTAAAAAAAAAAAAAAAAAGGATTTACTTTAAGACCCTTGCCTTACTGTATTCACCAGTCCTAAAGTATTATGTCATGAAATTTGTCCAAATGCAATCAGTTCCTGTCTTGAGAGACCTGCCTTGCACAGCTTGAACCCAGACCCCAATCCTGTAAGTTTCCTTTCCTTAACTTTTTCCCCTTCTGCAATACTACTAGGGTTGCCAAGGGGGTGACCGCTTTGACTGCTATAAGTTTACGAAAGTCAGTTTTGTTTGATGACAGGTTTCCTGGTGGTCTTTTGAGGACTGAAGGTCTACAAGGAAAGCATTGTTTTAGAAACTTGTGTTTCAGTTGTATGTGTGTGTGTGTGTGTGTAGTGTGTGTGTGTGTGCACTGATATTAAATGTGCTGCAACTGTGAGTGGTACTGTCATAGCCCTCTATGAGAAGGTAAGCTGATGCATGCAGAAATTTTTGCTCCAACCCCAGCATTTTCAACAGTTGCTGGCATACAAATATCTAATAATTTATTTATTTAAAAATTTAAAAAAAATTTTAAATCCTTTTCTTAAAATTATGACTTATGATTTACATATAATCACTATACATCTTTGTAGGGTACATTGTGGTTTTTAAAAGCATGTATATGGTAAGAAATAAACAAATTGAGGATATAAACATATTTATCACCTTCACTATTTAACATTACGTCGTATTGTGAACAGTCAAAATTTACTGGTTATTTTGGAAGTATATAATGAATTGTTAATGACTTTCTTTACTGTGAAATATGTTTCTAAAGAAAAACAAAGTGGTCAAAAAATCAAACAAATGGGGGCCAGCAGATGGTATGGTGGTTAGAACACTGGGCTCCCACATGGCTGTCTGTGGTTTGAGTCCCAGACCTGGTGGCTTGCTTTCTCATTTTCCTTCTCTGTCTCTCTCTGGTCAAATTTTTAAAATAACAATAGTACATAAATTAAATGAACAAGTAATTCTTTTTAAAAATCAGACAATGAAAAGTTTCATAAATGAATAAAGACAGATTTTTGAAAACAAAGGTAATCTTAACACAGTCAATGAAAGAAGAATTTGTAATTTCCGTGTAGAAGATTGTGGGAGATAAGAGCTGATAATCTGAAGAGATGGTGGTTTCAGTCACTGGTCCAGTTAAAGATGAATAAAATTGTACATTACAATAGCTCCTTAGGAACAGTTAGAAAAAGAAAACTCACTGTGAGTTCTTGTAAGACCATAGTATTGTACTGTGCATAAAGTTATCAAAAAACAAAAGCAAAAGTGGAAAGAAATGTTTGAAAGAGAAGACACGGTAAAATCAGTGACTTAGTAATTTTTGCTTTTTTTTGGAGAGATTGTTGCTATAGGGCGTGTGTGCTCACCAGACAGACAGAGAGAGACAGAAAGCGAGAAATCACCCCCTAGGGGGGATGGTCACGCAGCAATCCCTTCTCCTCCATTCTCCTCTCGGGATCTTGGGCATGCATGCACACGTGCCTGGCATGAGTTTTAAGCCACCGGGTCCAGGGCGTGAACCGCGGTCGACTATGTGGGAGTCCAGCGACATAGCCATCACGCTAACTGCTGGTTCCCTGACTTGGTAATTTATAGGCTTTACAAAGTTCTCAATCCTAGCCTTCTTTAAGTTCATTACAAAGAAAGACTTAGCAATTTGTAACATTTTGGACTTTCCCTCTGTTAGGTAGTTTTATACACTGAAAAATGGTGGTAATGATATAGAAATGCAATATGAAATCTGTGGAGACAACTGGCTATCAAATAATTGATTAATTTGTACTCAAACTTGCTTGTGGGCACACAAATATTTAAAGTTGATTGAATAAAAGAATGTTTATCTTACCAGTTAAAAGAAAGACCAAGGAAATGAGAGCAAAGGAGGGAAGGGGAAGAAATGAATGAGGAGGCCAGCAGGTGGCATAGTGGTTGAGGCCCTGGACTCCCACATGGCCAGCCACGGTTGCATTCCTAGACCTGGGGGCCTGCTTTCTCTCTCTGGTGAGTGCACATACCCTATAGCAAGTTAAATAATAATAATAATAATAATAATAAATAATTATTTTAAAAAAGGAGTGGGGACCAGCAGATGGCATAATGGTTACATCTCTGGACTCCCATAGGTTCAACTGCTGTTTGAATCCCGGGCCTTGAGGCTCTGAACTCACGCCCGACTCCTGTGCATGTGTGCCCAAAATCCCAAGAGGAGAATGGAGAATGGATTACAATGTGGCCATCCCCTCTGGGGGGTGATTTCTCCCTTTCTGTCTCTCTCTGTCTCTCCAGTGAGCGCGAAAATCTTTCTCAAAAAAAAAGTGAATGAGAAAGAAGAGGAAATAGAAAGCTAATCAGAAAAGGGGAAAAATGATAATTAAGCAAAGAAGGGTACGCAGCTGGTCCTCCACGCAGGCAGGGGGCGCTGAGGCTCACCTGCGTGGCCGTGCTCCAAGAGGCAGGACCACGGCCGCTCTGGGTGAGCTGGGCGTGGAGACCCCGGAAGGCCAGAGCACGTGCAGAGGCAACAGAGGAAGCCAGCCTGAGCCGGCGCGGTAAGGGACTCCGCCCAGGGAGGTGGTCCTGGCCTGGCCTTCCCGCAGTCTCCGCACCCTGACAGCCTCCCAGATGAGACGCTCAGAGAGGCAGGCATCGTCTTGGGTCCTTGGTTTTGTGATTCCTTGTGGGCCTCTGTTTCCCCAGCTGAGAAATGGGCTGAATGCACAGGCCCCAGAAGTCAGGGGGAGAAAGTGAAAAATCACTCCCCAGGGGGGATGGCCACACTCCATTCCCTCCTCTTCATTCTCCTCCTGGGATCATGGGCACACACGCACATGAATCTGGCGTGATTTTGAGGCCATCAAGTCCAGGACTTGAACTGCAAATGGCCATGTGGGAATCCAGCAATGTAACCACTATGCCATCTGCTGGCCCACTGCCTTTAGCTTATTTTATTTATTTATTTATTTTAAAGAAGTATTTATTTATTTTTGGAGAGGTTTTTGCTATAGGGCACATGCGCTCACTAGAAAGGGGGAGAGACAAAGCAAGAAATCACCGCCTGGGGATATGGCCATGCCACAGTCTCTTCTCCTCTATTCTCCTCTTGGGCTCTTGGGCACAAATGTACATGCACCTGGCATGAGTTTAAACCGCCAGGTCCAGGATTTGAACCACAGTCGACTACATGGGAGTCCAACGACATAGCCATTATGCCAACTGCTAGTCCCAAGAAATATTTATGTATTTAATTCCATTTGTTATCATTATTTTTTAATTTGACCAGAGAGAGAGAGAGAGAACAAGCTGCCAGGTCCAGGACTCAAACTGTGGTTGGCCATGTGGGAACCCAGCACCTCTAACCACTATGCCACCTGCCGGCCCCTATTTTATTCATGTAATTGCTAGAGGGCCCATGTGCACACCAGAGAGACTGATATATACAGAAATTGCACCCCAAATGGCTTGTGGTCACTGCAGTCCCTTTTCTTCCATTTCTCCATCCTGTCAGGATTTGGGGGCACACATGCACACATGCCTGGTGTGTTTTTCAGGCCATCAGGACTGGGATTTGAACTGTGATTGGCCACGTGAGTTCTGCTCCCCATGTGCATAACTTAATTGCTATCCTATGGATTGACCCAGCCTTTTTTTTTTTTTTGGCAGAGAAATAGAGTAGGGAGGGTGTCTCTAGGTGGTAATTAGTGGTTTTCATTGTTAATGTTTGCTTGAAATTGGCTTTGATACAGTGTGTGGGGGAGTTGGAAGCAAGTATACCTCTTGTAAAAGTTTCAAGTATTCCACTTATAAAAGTGCAATCAATATTGTCAAATGCTTTTCTAATCTAATTCAAAAAAGTTTTTTTTTTGTTTTATTTATTTTTTTTCTTAGGGCTTAAGATGTCTTCATTGGTCAGGCTTCATAGAGGACAATATGAAAGATCTTCAGTAGCTAAAAGGTAAAGTGAAATATTCTTTAAATGAGCTTCTTGATTTTTAGGTGTTCCCAGGGTAAAATAGCAAACTTAGATGATGATGTAAATGTAGATAATAAGATTTAATTTTGGGAATTTTGGCTGATTTCACTTTAATTTTGGTTTATATGATTAGTAAAACCAGTACTCTTTCAAACTTTTCTTTCTTTCTTCTTTGGTTTGCTATAGGGCACATGTACTCACCAGAGAGAGAGTGAGAAAGTGAGAAATCATCCTTCAGGGAGAATAGCCACACTGCAGTCCCTTCTCTATTCTGCTCTCAAGATTTTGGGCACACACACGTGTTTGGCATGATTTTCAGGGACTTGAACCACACAACCAGCTATGTGGAATCCAGCCACCTACCTTTACCGTAACCTGCTGGCCCTCAACCTTTTTTTGGTTTTTAGAGAGAAATTTTTCTTATAGGGCATGTGTGCTCAACAGAGAGACAGAAAGCAAGAAATTACCACCATAACCCCCCCCTGGGGGGGTGAGGATGGCCACGCTGCAATTCCTTCTCCTCCATTCTCCTCTTGGGATTTGGGGCATGCACACATGCATATGCCTGGCGTGAGTTTTAAGACACTGGGTTTGGGACTCAAACCATGGTCGACCATGTGGGAGTCCAGTGATGTAACCATTATGGCATCTGCTGATCCCACTCTCAACCTTTTCTTTTCTTTATTTTTCCATGGGTTTTCACCATTTATTTATTACAAGTTTCCACCCTACCTGATCTGTGGTTCTCTCTGATCATAGGTTCTTTGAGATGATGCTGTCAGCCTTGGCCTGCCGGAGAATGGGGTCATCTGAGTCCCCCATACTATGAATGGCCCTGCAAATGGCATAGGTCTTGACCTGGCTGTTAAACCTGCCTGCAACCTTGTCCACCTCGGCCATGTTCTTCTGGATGGACATGTGGCCCTTGGTGCTGATGATGTGGTTGCCTGGAGAGGACTTCCGTGGCACACACAGGTCCGTTAACCTGCTGGTGTCGTTCTGCATTTCAAGGTCATGCCTGTTTCCTGTGGCCATGCCTGTTCATTGGTGTTGAATGAATCAACAAGAATTTGTTTGCTTCCCCTCTTTAGGCACACTGAAGTGTGAAATAAGCTGCAGTCATGTAGACTAGCTTTCTATTAAAGGAGAGGAGAAAAAAACTGTGAAAGATAGAGAACTTCAAGCCATATGTGTTTGGTCCATTGCTTTCCTAACAAAGTTTCACAAATGTAGGGAGACCCCTTAAAGCAGGGGTCTCCAATCCCTGGTACCAGTCCATGGCCTGTTGGGAACCAAGCCACACACACAGCAAGAAGTGAGTGGTGAGCAGGAGAGTGGGTAGGCAAGCGAGCGAAGCTTCATTTGTATTTACAGTCACTCCCCATTGCTCACGGTATTGCCTGAGCTCCGCCTCCTGTTAGAACAGCAATGAATTAGATTCTCATAGGAGCCCCCAAATGGGACCATCTCATTCCAGATAAACAAGCTCAGTGCCCCCACTGAGTTGTATAATGGTGAGTTGTATAATTATTTCATTATATATTGCAATTTGATAATAATATGAAAAAATGCACAGTCAATGTGATGAGCTTGAATCATCTCCAAACCATCCCCCAACCCTGGTCTGTGAAATAATTGTCTTATGCAAAACCAGTCATTCCCTGGTACCAAAAAGGCTGGGGACCATTTCCTCAAAGGAGCACAAATTTATTATCTTATAATTCTGTAGGTCAGTAATGTGATGTGGGTCTCATCAGGCTAACATTAAAGTTGCTGCATGTTGTATTCTTTTCTGTAGAGGCTATAGTAAAAAAACCTGTTTCCTTCCTCATTTAGATCATTGGTAGGATTCAGTTCCTTATGGTTGTAGGATTGAGGTCTCCATTCCTTGCTGTCCATCAGCTGAGGGCCATTCTAGAGGCTACTTGCATTTCTTGCCTCGAGCCCTCCTTCTTCTATCTTCAGAGCCAGAGATCGGATGTCCCTGTCATACTTCAAATCTCTCCATTCTTTAGTTCATCTCTGACTGCATCTTGGAAAGGTTCTCTACTTTTCAGAAGTCCTGTGATAAGACTGGGCTTATCCAGATATTCAACAAAGTTGTCCATCTCAAGGTCTAGAACTGTAACCATACCTTCAGAGTTCCTTTTGCCACATAATTTAATACCAGGTCTGTGAAGGCACCAGGGATTCAGGCGTGGACATCTTCAATGGCCATAATCTTTGCCTGTCACAGGCCATTTAGGACATATGGTCTTAGTAGTCCCTGAGAGTGTCACTCCATCATGGTACCACACAGTTACTCCATTTCTTTGATTCTGAGATGTCATTTATTTTTAAATTTTTTAGAGGTTTTTTTTTTTTTTTTTTTCCTATAGGGTGTATGCACTCGCCAGAGAGACAGAGACAGAAAGACAGAAAGCAAGAAATCACCCTGCAAGGGGGATGGCCACGCTGCAATCCCTTCTCCTCCAGTCTCTTCTCAGGATTTTGGGCACACACAAGCATGTATGGCATGAATTTCAGGCCACCAGGTCCTGGACTCAAACTATGGCCATGTGGGAGTCCAGCGACGTAACCATTACACCATCTGCTGGTCCCAAGATGCCATTTATCTTGAAAGAGCTTTTTATTATAGAAAATTGCAGACATAAACAGAAGTATGGGAATAATATATTTAACCCTATGAACCCACCATTTTGCTCCAATAAATACCAGCTCTTGGCCAATCTTGTGTCGTCGGTTATACCCGTCTACACTGTCTATAGCATCTACAGTTGCCCTCCTGCTTTTATATCTTCCAATCTTTTTTTTTTTTTTTTTTTTGCTGTAGGACGTGTGTGCTCGTCAGAAAGACAGAGAGAGACAGAGAGACAGAAAGCGAGAAATCACCCCCCAGGGGGGATGGCCACACCACAGTCCTTTCTCCTCCATTCTCCTCTTGGGATCTTGGGCACGTATGCACACACGCCCGGCGTGAGTTTAAGCCACTGGGTCCGGGACTCGTACCATGGTTGACTACATGGGAGTCCAGTGACATAGCCATTACACTAACTGCTGGTCCCTTATATCTTCCAATCTCTCAGTTTCTGCCATAGAGTGCAGACATTCAGTATATATTAAATGAAGACATACAATGCTTGTCTTTCATGGTCTGGTTTGTTTCACTTAGCATTAAATCTTTCATTTTCATCCAATCTATCAAATATCAGGATCTCAGGATCTCATTTTTTATGGCTGTGTAGTATTCCATAGAGTACACATGCCACACTTTTTAAATCTGCTTATCTGTTCTCGGACATTTCAGTTGATTTTTTTTTTAGACAGGGTTTTGCTATGTTGTGATCCTCCTGCCTCAGGCTTCTGAGTAACTGGGACTACAGGTGCACACCATCATGCGCAGCTCTTTCAGACAGGGTCTTTTCATGTTGCCTGCACTGTTCATAATCTCATGATCCTCCTGTTTCTGGCTCCCTTTCTATACTAGTTCCTGAAGTTGTTGAGCTGAAAACTTTCTTCTTTTTATTTATTTATTTAAACATTTTAAATTTTTTCCAGAGAGCATGTTCATGCCTAAAGAAACAGAGAAACAGATGAGGAGAAGGAGAAAGCACCCCCCACTGGGGAGTGGTTACACCAAAAGCTCTTCTCCTCCTTCATCCTGTTGCAATTTGGGGCACACAGGTATATGCTCCTGGCATGTTTTTCAAGCTGCTGTAACTGGAATTTGAACTGTGCAGTTGGGCATGTGGGATCTGGTTCCCTTAACCACTGTAGTTGGGCATATGGGATCTGGTTCCCTTAACCACTAGGCCATAGAGGTGTCCTTTACTTCTTCTATTTATTTATTTTTTTGATGCATTCACTAGGAAGAGACAGAGGCAAAGACAGAGAGACAGAGAGACAGAGAGAGAAAGTGAGAAAGTATTCCCCATGGGGGATGGTCATGCTGTAATCCTTTCTCCTCCATTTTTCCCTACCTTTGGGATTTGGGGCATGCACGCACACATACCTCGTGTGTTTTTCAAGCCACTGGGTCCCTATCTCAAACCATGCAGTTGACCATGTGGGATCCAGATGCCCTAACCACTATGCCACTAGCTGACCCCTTCTTTTTAGGTTTTTGCCATAGGGCACAAACACTCAATGGAGAGACACAGAGAGAAGAAAAGTGAGAAATCATCCCCTAAAGAGGCTGGCCACACTACAGTCCTTTCTCCTCTCAGGATTTTGGGCATGCGTGCACACATGCCTGGCATGATTTTCAAGTCTTTAAGTCTGTGACTCAGACTCTAGTCACCCCTGTGGGAGTCCAGCACCTTAACCAGGACACCACCTGCTGGCCCATGGCCCATTCTTTAAACACCTGTAGTTGTAGATTTTCCTCTTAACACTATTCTTGCTTTATCTCACTTGATATTGACATATTGCACTTTCATTTTCATTTATCTCATGATTTTTTTTTAATTTCCCCTGTAATCTCTTCTTGGACTCATCAGGTGTTTAAGTGTAATGTTATTTAATTTCCACATATCTATGGATTTTCTGGTTTTTCTTCTCCTATTGCTTTCTGGTTTCATTCTATAAATATTGGAAAAAATAATTTTGATGATTTCAACTTTTTAAAATTTATTTGTTTTGTGGCTTAACATACCGTCCATCCTAGAGTAACTTTTTAAAATTTATTTTGTGGCTTAACATACCGTCCATCCTAGAGAATGTTCTGTGTACTTGAAAATTGTGTTTCCTGTGCTTATTGGGGATTGGTGTCTTTGAAGCCTTCTTAATCTATAGGCTCCCTTATCGTTTTTTCATTTAAAAAATATTTTGCCAGGGCCAGCAGGTAGTGTGGTGGTTAAGGCACTGGACTCCCACGTGATTGATCACAGTTCAAGTCCTGAACCTGGAGGCTTGCTTTTTCACTTTCTTTCTCTCCAGTGAGCACACGTGCCCTGTAGCAAACTAAAAAATAAATAATAAATAAAATTAAATAATTCTCTTAAAAAATATATATAATTTTTGGAGAGGTTTTTCGCTATAGGGCGCGTGTGCTCACCAGACAGACAGAGAGAGACATAGAGACAGAAAGCGAGAAATCACCCCCCAGGGGGCACGATTACGCCGCAGTCCCTTCTCCTCCATTTTCCTCTCGGGATCTTGGGCATGCACGCACACACGCCCGGCGTGAGTTTTAAGCCACCGGGTCCAGGATGCGAACTGCGGTCGACTACGTGGGAGTCCAGCGACATAGCCATTACGCTAACTACTGGTTCCTGAAAAAAAATATTTTGTTGTTGAAGAAGTAAGTCCTTTGCCCTCCAGAGTTTCCCACAGTGTGGATTGTGCCAGCTGCATCCGGTGCTGCGTTTCAGCTGCCTCTGCCTCTTGAAGTTCCTGTAAGCTGTAGTCAAGTATGGAGATGTGATGTGACTCAGGATCTTTTTTTTTTTTTTTTTGCAAGATAATGCCACAGGGGTTGTTCATGTCATTGGGGGTGCCTAGTGCCTGGCTGAATCTCTGTTAGGGTATCAGCAACCGTCAGTGATCTCTATTTAGGTCCATTAGTTCATTTGGGGTTGAAGATTTTGCATAATTTAGTCTTTCGTCTTTCTGAGCTGGATACCTCTGTAATACTCCTTGTTAACTTTTTGGTTATTCTGAGATATAGTTCCAGTTGGGAAGATCAACTGTGTGTCCTAAGAGTAGCTTTTAAGATGTGAAATGCACAATATTAAATAGATACGTTAATTATAAGAAGGATACGATATTTGTGTTTTATTTGCCAGAGGTCGTGTGTGCTCACCAGAGAGAGAGAGGGAGAAAAAGAGGGAGGAGGAGAAGGGAAAGTTCTCTTCCCATGGGGCGTGGTCATACCGCAATCCTTTTTCTTCCATTTCTACATCCTATCAGGATTTGGGGAATGCATACACGTGTGTGTGGCTTGTTTGTCAAGCTGCAGGAGGCAGGATTTAAACTGTGATCAGCCATGTGGGATCCAGCTCACCTTAAACTACCAGGCTATGTGGCCGGCCTATGGGTTAACTTTTCTTAGGTAGAGCCCTTGAGCCTTTGGGAACAAGATGGGATAAAAATACATAAATAGAATTTTCATAAGTGTCTGACTTTGACATACTTGAAATTTATAAGTTTATTTCTGATTTGGGAAAAATATGAGCCTTATGAATTTGCAAAGCCAAGGACCTGTGGAGACCTTTACCAAAGTCAAGATTACCTCATGGATCTACCTACCTGGCTTGATCTTTAATACCAACCATCTTAAAATGACAGCAAGTAAGCCTGGTGAAGTGACACGTATCTGTTATCCCTGTTTCTTGGAAGACTGAGGCAGCATGATCGCAAGTTCAAGCCCAGCCTGGACAACATAGTGAGACCTAGTATCTTAAAAAAAAAAAAATAGGGCGGATGCCATGGCCTAGCAGTTAAGGGATTCCACATGGCTAACTACACATTTCAAATCCCAGCCCCAGCAGCTTGAAAACATGAAAAGCATGACAGGTGCATCTATGTTTGTGCCCAGAATCTCAAAGGAAAAATGGAGGAGAAAGAATTACAGTGTGACCACGCCCCCTCGGGAGGGACTTCCTCCCTCTCCCTGTCTGTCTTTCTGTCTCACGCTGATGAGAAAACACACCCTCTGCCAAAATTTAAAACAAATAAATAAACTGTAAACAAAAACACAAACAGAGAATTTTCCTGGGGAAGTCTCTGAACATTAAAAGTTACAGAGTCGAAAGTTATTCATCACGATAAATTGCCTGGAAACCAGGAGATGGCGTAAGGGCTACATTGCTGGACTCCCACATAGTCGACCGTGGTTTGAGTCCTGGACCTGGTAGCTTAAACCTCACACCAGGTGCATGTGCATGCATGCCCCAAATCCCAAGGGGACAATGGAGTAGAAGGGATTGTGGTGTGGCTATCCACCTTGGTGGGGGTGATTTCTCATTTTCTGTCTCTCTGTCTCTCTGGCAAGTGCATGACCCTATAGCAAAAAATCTCTCTCTCTCTTAAAAAAAAAAAAAGATAAATTGCCCATCATTGTCTATTCTTTAATACTTTTCAGTGTCTTAGAATGAGATATTCTTCATCAGTTTAAGGACTATGGTAAACTGTGTGTACACACACATATGTACATGCATATAATCTCTTTTTTTCTCAGATTTTTGCCATAGGACACGTACACACACTGGAAAGAGTCACAGAGAGAAGGAGAGTGAGAAATCACCTTCCGGGAGGATGGCCATGCCAGAACTCCTTCTCCTCCATTCTCCTCTTGGAGTTTTGGATATTGACACACACATGTTCAGTGTGTTTTTCAAGCCGCCAAGACTGGGACTCAAACCATGGAGTTAGCCATTTGGGATCCAGCGCCTACACCATCACACCATCTGCTGGTCCTCATCTAACATTTCTAGTTCCGTTGGTTCATGAAAGTAGATTCCATAAACCAAGTACAACCCAGCAACTGTTAGGTCAGTATTAACTGGCTTGAAGGTTGTGGTACTCAGACCCAATACTTCTAATTAAGTCTTAGTTTCTTTTTACATATGCCCACAGAAACCTGAAAGAATTAGAGTGTGTTAGTTTCGTAGGGCTGCCATAAAGCCTGGGCAAGTTAAAGCAACAGGAATTTATTTACTCACCATTCTGGATGCTAGAAGGCTGCCGTCCCGGTGTCAGTGTGGCGGGGGCCTTCTCGAGGCTCAGAGGGAGACTTTCTTTAGCGATGGTCTCACTGACAGTCCTCCGTGTTTCTTGTCTTGTTGCTGAACATACCCTTCTCTGCGTCCATGGTCGCTCTGCGTTCCCTCTCTGCCTCTGTGTCTAAACTTCTTTAGGTGTACAGATGTTCCCAGTGACACTGGTGATTGGATTTAAATGCATCTCTATCCAGCGTGATCGTCTTAATTTGGTTACATCTGCCAAGACCATAGTTGCAGATCAGGTCATGTTCACAAGTTTTGGGGATTAGGACTTCAGCATCTCTTTTTGGGGAGCACAGTTCAACCTGCAACAGAGAGTTAACTATTCAAACTGATGCTTGGAAATCGTGTTACTAGACTCAAGTTGGGTGTCCTCCTGTCCTGTTGTTTGTGCGTGCTGGAACAGGCGAAGGTGCAGTCAGTAGTGCTTTCGAAGTTGAAGGTTGCTCTTCTTTTCCTCCAAAGGACTAATTGTACAACATGGATGCTTTCCAGATTGTTCTCTTTTTAAAATATAATTATTTATTTAATTAATTTATTCATTCATTTATTTTAATTTGACCAGAGAGAGGTACACACACACACACACACACACACACACACACAGAGAGAGACAGAGAGAGAGAGAGAGAGAGAGAAAGTGAGAAAGCAAGCCACCAGGTCCAGTATTTGAACTGCAGTTGGCCATGTGGGAGTGTCCAGCATCCCAACCACCAGGCCACCTGTTGGTCCCCGAGATTGTTCTTTTTTTTGATAAAGGTTAGAATTGCTGAATTTTTTTCTCTTTCAATTTTGTATTTATAAACTCTTATAGCAGTTTTTTGGGGGCCGGCCAGTGGCATGGTGGTGAAAGTGGCTGGATCCCACATGTCTAACTGCGTGGTTCAAGTCCTGGACCTGGCAATTTGAAAAACACACTAGGATGGGACTAGCAGACGGCGTACTGGTTAGGGTGCTGGACTTCCACATGGCCAATTGCGGTTTGAGCCCCAGACCCGTGGCTTGAAAATCAAGCCAGGCATGTGTGTGTGCATGCTCAAAATTCCAAGAGGAGAATAAAGAGATTACTGTGTGGGCATTCCCCTGGGCAGCGATTTCTCACTTTATCTCCCTTTCTCTCTGTCTCTCTCCGGTCGGTACACACACCATATAGTAAAACTGAAAACAAAAGCAAAACTCTCATAGCAGTTTTCACTGTTGATACTGTTTTTTGGGGAATGGCATTAACTCCCACTAAGAACACCTCGCAAATATGGTATGTTATATATTTGCCCTTAAGTTCTGGGTTAGCTTTGTAAATTTCATTGTTCTTTCAGTTGCATGCTCTTTTGAATGCTAAGATAATAGAGGAATATGTACATTTGTCTCTAGGCCAGTGAAGTTAATCCAAGGGGACTTCAGTACATTTGTAGAAATATAGAGTTAAACTGAGAGTTTATTTTGGTTTTTTTAAAAAATGTGGGGGGGCAGCATATGGTATAATGGTTATGTCACTGGACTCCCATGTAGTCAACCGTTGTTGGAGTCCTGGACCTGGCAACTTAAAACTTATGCTGGACACATGCGTGTGCGTGCCCCAAATTCCGAGAGGAGAATGGAGGAGAAGGGATTGATTGCAATGTGGCCATCCCCCTTGGGGGACGATTTGTTTTCTGTCTCTCTGTCTCTTTCTGTTTCTCTGGCGAGCACACATACCATATAGCAAAAATCTCTCCCCCCAAAAAAAGAAAAAAACAATTGGAACCATGCACAGTTCATTCATGATATGCAATTTCCATGAAATTTTTTTGAAGATCCCTGATATTTATGAACATTTCCTCTCTTGTTTGAAGAATTGAAACCTTTTCATACATTCTGAAAATATTTATTAAGAGCATGTTGGGGGCCAGCAGATGGTGTAGTGGTTAAGGTACTGGACTCCCACATGACCGACTGTGGTTGGAGTTCTGGACCCAGTGGCTTGGATCATACCAGGTATATGTGCATGCCCAAAATCCCAAAAGGAAAATGGAAGAGGGATTGCGGCGTGGCCATCCCCCACTTTCTCTCTTTGTCTTTCTGGCAAGCACACACCCTATAGCAAAAAAGCTCTTTCTTAAAAAAAAAAAAAAAAAAAAAAAAAAAAAAAAGGCATGTTGGGTCTTAAGCACTAGGCAAGCAAGAAAGATCATGTCACTGGACATAAAGTACATGCTTAGCAGATTTTAGGTGCTCAATAATTATTTGTGAATAAATGGAGTCGAATTTCCAGCTCATGAAATTCGCTAAAGCACGTACCAAAAAGTTGCCAAACAGATATAATGAGCAGAGACTCCTTGGTATCTTTCCTTGGAAAGAGGCCAGAGAGGAATGCGTGAACAGTAGAACTGTCCATGTGTCTAAGCAGATGGGGGAGGAATGTTCTGTAGGCCCTTGCCACCCCTCTCCATTACACACAGCCTTTGGGAGTGGTCTCCAGCACCTAGGGCCAGTGTCAGGTGACCAGTCCAGGCCTGAGAGGCATCTTTTTAAAAATTATTTATTTATTTTTATTTATTAATTTTTTTTTAATTTTTAAAACTTTTCTTTAAATTTATTTATTTTTTAACGTATATATCATTTGTTTATTTTTAATTTGACCAGAGAGAGACACAGAGAGAGAGAGGGAAAGTGAGAAATCAAGCTCCAGGTCTGGGGACTTGAACTGTGGTCGACCATGTGAGAGTGTCCAGTGCCTTAACCACCATACCACCTGCTGGTCCCATGAGAGGCATCTTATCATTTTTTAAGAGAAGTTTTTGCTACAGGGTGTGTGTGCTTACCAGAAAGACAGAGAGAGACAGAGAGACAGAAAGCGAGAAATCACTCCCCAGGGGGGATGGCCACCACACTACAATCCCTTTTCCTCCACTCTCCTTTCGGGATCTTGGGCACGCATGCACACGCACCCGACATGAGCTTAAATCACTGGGTCCGGGACTCTAACCATGGTCAGCTGCATGGGAGTCCAGCAACATAGCCATTATGCCAACTGCTGTTCCCATCATGAGAGGCATCTAATTTGGCATTCCACTCTCCTCTCCAGATCTTGGGCACGTGGGTTTTAAGCCGCAGGGTCAAGGATTTGAACCATGGTTGACTACGTGGGAGTCCAGTGATATAACCATTTCGCCATCTGCTGGTCCCATGAACATGTTTTTAAATAGTTGGATAAAATCCTAGATGTATAGGGCCAGCAGGTGGTACGGTAGTTAAAGTGCCAGACTTCCATATGGTCAACCGCAGTTCAAATCCCCACATGGCCAGGCATGGTTTGAGTTCTGGACCTGATAGCTTCCTTTCTCACTTTCTTTTTTGCTCTCTCTCTCTGTCTCTCTCTGATGAGCATATATACCCTATAGTGAAATTTAAAATGATAGATAAATAAATAAATGAAATCAATAATTTTTTTAAGAAAGAAAAAACCCTAGAAGTGTGATTGGCATGCTAAGACAGTGGTTAGCTGTGCATTGACCCTCACTCTTTGAGTACTTTAGAAAGAACCTGTGACTTTTTGAGGTTTTTGTCCCTTTGATAGTTACTCTTTTCCTATTTCTGGAGTCTTGATTGAAATTTCTCCAGAGGAGTATTAAAATTCAAATTGTTTTCAGTGAAATTTGAAATTATGATGGCACTTCGAAGAGTAGATTCTTAAAAATCTTTTTAATTTTAAAATTTATCCCCAGTGGATCATGCCCTGAGAATTTAATAGATCGACTGTCTTATAAGTTGAAGTAATTGAGATACAACATTAAGAAGTTAAAACTCATCATACTAGCGTTCCTGGAGGCTTTGGGAGTGACATGTACGTTTAATTTGAAATTGTGAGGGAAGTGTTTCAGTAGGCTCTCTTTCTTAAGGTTATCTCCATGCAAAGACTTCAGAATCAGAACGTGTTGTTTCTGACTGGTACGCAAACTTGAAACACATCAAAACCTATTGATACTAAAAAAAGATAAAAAATGAAACAGGAAAGGGGCTTAGATTGTTTTCTCTTTTTACAGTTTTGATCGTAAAATGATAGTTTTGTAATTGATTTTCAGTACTAGTATACAGTATTATGATGCACATATTTCAAAAGTACAATTTGAGTTTTGGCCAATGGATGTCAGACTATCACTACAATCAAGGTAACGAATACATTTATCACCTCCCAAAGTTTCTTTGGCCTCTTTGTAATATATCTCCTCCCCGTGGCCCCGACCAATCCCCAGGTAGTCACTAATCCATCATTTTTATCACTATAATTTGCATTTTCTTGAATTTTGTGTAAATTTACATAGTTTGTGTGTATAAAACACTTAAATAAATTATATAAATAGAATCATACAGAAAATACTCTTTTGGGGGGTTGGCTCTCAGCCGGCTCAGTTTATGAGCACACATATACATGGCCAGAATGCTTAGGGAGGGCCCAGGACACGAATCCAGAACCTCTCTCATAGAGGCCCAGCCAAGCCACCACTGCTCTACTGCACAGCCCTAGTTCTTCATTTCCATATTGGTGGGTAGTATTCCAGGATGTGGACTGAATTGTGCTTCCCCTTCTCTAGTTCTTGTTTTGAAGCCCTAACCCCTCATGTGACTTTATTTGAAAGTGGGGGGCATGGGGCCAGCAGGTGGCATAGCAGTTATGTCACTGGACTCCCACATGGTTGACCGCAGTTTGAGTCCCAGATCCAGCAGCTTGAAACTCATGCCAGATGCATGTGTGTGTGTGCCCAAGATCCCAGGAGGAGAATAGAGGAGAAGGGATTCCAGTGTGGCCATCCCTCGTGGGGAGTGATTTCTCATTTTCCCCCTCAGCTGTCTCTATCTCCCTCTCTCTGGCAAGCGCATGTACCCTAAAGAAAAAACCTCTTAACAGAAAGAAGGGGCTTTTAGGAGGTAATTGAGGTAGGGAGAATCTGTTAGGATTGGTGACTTTATAAGAAGAGAGAGAGGGCCCAGCAGTTAGTGTAATGGCTATGTCACTGGACTTCCACGTAGTCGACCACGGTTTGAGTCCGGACCCAGTGGCTTAAACTCACGCCGGGCACATGCGCATGCGTGCCCAAGATCCCGAGAGGAGAATGGAGGAGAAGGGATTGTGGTGTGGCCATCCCCACTGAGGGGTGATTTCTCATTTTCCCCCTCAGCTGTCTCTATCTCCCTCTCTCTGGCAAGCGCATGCGCCCTATAGCGAAAACCTCTCAGAAAATAAAAATTAAAAAAAAAAAAAAGAAGAGAGAGAGAGAAGCAAAGAGACCTCTGTGTCTCTTTCTGCCATGTGAGGATACAGTGACAAGGCAGCTGACTGCTAGCCAGGAAGGGGGCCCTTACCAGAACCTGACCTGCTGGCATCCTGATCTTGTCCTTCCAGCCTCTAGAACATTGAGAAGATAAAATTCTTGTTGATTTAAGCCACCTGGTCTGTGGTATTTTGTCTTAGCAGCCCAAGCCACGTATGTGAAAACACTAGAATTCGTATTTTCATTCACCTGCTCATGGGTGTTCTGGGCTATTTAACCTTATTCCCAATTTGGGCTATTGCAGATAATGCTGCTGTGAGCAGTTGTGTGTGAGTCTTTTGAGTGGACACATGGATTTGGCTTCCTGCCCAAATGTTGCACTACAGGGCTGCCCGCCCCCCATCTGTTTTTGAGAAGTGTGTTTATAATAACCATGCAACCAGTTTGCATGGTGGTTGTAAATATTATAAGTCGAAAACATCTTTATGCATTGACTATCTGGGATAATGGCTTTTACTTTTAAAAGTAAAAGATACATTTGTAGCTATAAGTTTCCATTTTTTTCCTTCTATTTTTTTAGACATAGAATCTCACTGTGCTGCCCAGCCTGACCTTGAACTAATGATCCTCCTACCTCAGCCTGCAGAGTAGCTGGCATATGGGCTCAGGCCACTATGCTGGGCTCTTCACTTTTCTCTTTCTTTTTTTTTTTGAGAGGTTTTTCACTACAGGGCGCGTGCACCTGCCAGAAAGACAGAGAGAGACAGAAAGCAAGAAATCACCCCCCAGGGATGATGGCCACACCTCAGTCCTTTCTTCTCCATTCTCCTCTCGGAATTTTGGGCACACACACACACTTGCCTGGTGTGCGTTTAAGCCATCAGGTCCGGGACTTGAACCATGGTCGACTACATGGGAGTCCAGTGACATAGCCATTGTGCTGACTGCTGGTCACTCACTTTTTTATTATATTGCCACAGGGTGCTTTTCAGAGAGAATGCACCCCTCAATGGAGTGTGGTCCCACCACAATCCCTACTCTTCCATTTCTCCATCCTGTCAGAATTTTGGGTATGCACATATATGCACCCAGCATATTTTTCAAGCTGCTGAGGACAGGATTTGAACTGTAATGAGTCACGTGGCATCTGGTACCCTTAACTACTAGGCTATGGGACTGGCCCAGGGGACCCCACTTTCCCTTTGACAGTGGTAGGCCTACTACCCACTAAATGACTAGGAGAGGCACTAAAATTTGAATGGCTGTCACCAGTTAGAGGGGGGCCACAGAAAATATGGAGAAATACAGTGGCATTGCCTGGGCTCAGGGTGAGGCATTTAATAATGCCCAAGCAGGGCCAGCAGGGTGCGTGGAGGGAGGTTAAGGCGCTGGATCCCCCATGGCTGGCTTCATGGTTCAAGTCCTGGAGCTGGTGGCTTGAGAATCAGCCAGAGATGTGTGCATGCATGCCCAAAGTCCAGAGAGAATGGTGGAGAAGGGATTGCATCCTCCCAGGCCATCCCCCAGAGGGGGAGTGCATTCATTCTATAGCAAACTAAAATACTAATACTAATGCCCAAACCTTGGTGTGGCCATGGCACTGTTGTGGGGGATGTATTATTATATTTCCTGTGCACATTTATATACACCTAGCCTACCAAGGCAATTTCTGCTGGAGTGTAAGTCCTCGGAGCGGCCTGTTCAGGAATCCCCAAGATCCTTAGGGTCTACTTCGTCTGTTTTTAAGGAGGAGAACAGGAACATGCCATGCCTCCAAGAGGTATGTTTCTCAGGTTTCTGGGATCCCAGCTGGTGTGTGCTGTCTGCCTTTTTCAGTGATTGGACTGCAGCTTTTGAGCCCAGGTGGGAAAGTTGCTGCCTTTTGGCCTGTGGAATCCTTTGTCCAGCTGGCCGAAGCATGTCAGGAATGCAGGGGGCCTGCCCTCCCATGGAGAAGTGGGGTTTATTCTTCGATGGCTGTGCTCAGCCGATGTCCCTGGAGTTTGCGAGGTTGTCCTGAAATGAATATTGGCGTGATTGACATTAACGTGGTCAGGTGGGCTGGAGCTGGAACTGCGAGGAAAGGGAAGGGTGGATGTTGGGAGGCAGGGGATTTGTTTTGCCAGGTGGGGGTGTCTTGAGGCCTTCTCTGCTCGGCCCGACCGCTGGGTTTCAAATACCCTGCAGCGTTTCTCCTTAGAGCCGGCTGGCTTTCTTGGCATCGTTCAGTCTAGTTGCTAGGAAGCCGAATAAGGCGAATGCAACTTCCTTTTGACTTACTCACATTGAACCATCTGCTTATTCCTTCTCGTGGCCTTCAAACTTGGCGAGGATCATCGAGAAGAGGGTCGAGTGGAGCATCTGTGCTCATCCTTTTTGGAAACGGAATGCTCTCTAATAACTCTTTAACCCTCTCCGTCCAAATTCATCAGAGTTCATCTCATTGAGCCCCTCTGTTTCTATCAGCTGACAATTCAGAGCAGGCATTTTCTTCCTGGGTTTGGCCCCTTGTTTTTGTTTTAGATTTAGATCTGTGTTAATCCCATACCTCAAGGAGAAGGATGGTGGCTGTGGAAATCAACGTGTATTTGGCACGAGAACGTTTGTAACAGTGGCTTTCCTGGAGGATGTTTAACACTTGGCATTGATGCTGAGTGACGAATCACTGATACATTTTCGTTTTTTGAGAGAGATTTTTGCTTTAGGGGTGCACCAGAGAGACAGAGAAAGGGAGAGAAAGAAAGAAATCACCCCCCCACACACACACACACACACTCACCTCCTGGGAGGATGGCCACACAGCAATCCCTTCTCCTCCATTGTCCTCCTGGAATTTGGGGCACACATGCACACACGCCTGACGGTTTTTTTCAAGCCACTGGGTCCGAGCGATTTCTCCCTTTCCCTCTCTCTCTTCTTCTCTCTGATGAGTACATATACCCTATAGCAAAAACTGGAAAGAAAAAAAAGAAATTGGTATTACAAAATAGAGTAGAGGTTCTGGGAAGAAAAAAAAATAAAAGAACCCTCAAGGATAGCTATTGTCGGAAACCAGCAGTTAGCGTAATGACTATGTTGCTGGACTCCCACATGGTCGACGCGTTTCGTGTCCTGGACCCAGTGGCTTAAAACTCACGCCGGGCCCGTGTGCGCGCATGCCCAAGATCCCGAGAGGAGAATGGAAGAGAAGGGATTGCCGCGTGACCATCCTCCCTGGGGGGTGATTTCTCACTTTCTGTCTCTATGTCTCCCTCTATCTGTCTGGCGAGCACATGCACCCTATAGCAAAAAAAAAAAACTCTCAAAAACAAAACAAAACAGGCTGGGTACACATGCACACATCTCCAAAGTCCTCAAGGGATGGAAAAATGGAGAAAAATAATTGCAGCATGACCACACCATATGAGGGTTCGAGCTCCACACCCAGCTGCTTTTAACTCAGGTCTGGTGTGTGTGGGTGTGTGTGTGTGTGTGTGTGTGTGCGCGCGCGCGTGCCCAAGATCCCAAGAGGAGAATAGAAGAGAAGGGATTGCAGTGTGGCCATCCCCCTTGGGGGGTGATTTCTCACTTTCTGTCTCTGTCTCTCTCTGTCTCTCTGGTGAGCGTATGTGCCCTATAGCAAAAACCTCTCTTTGAAAAAAAATTCCAGTGTAACTGCAGATTTAATCACCTTTGAGTGTACCAGAACTATGGTAACTAATGTATGGAATATGGGAAATAATTTCTTCTTAAGTGTAATTTTGTCTTTGTTGGTTTTTTTTGCAGTAAGCCGTATAAACCTTTTCTGCCGACTTCTTATTCTCCCCAAGAGGGCTACTTACAGGAGGGTGAAGACATGCGAAGGTAAAATTTTATTGTTGTGGCTCAATTTGCTAAAAGCTTTAGTAGTATTTCAAATGTGTTCTGACTGTGCAGATTTAGGCATTTGTTAAAATTGACGCTATTAATATTTGCTTTCGAGAAGTCCCTCAGGTCAAGTTGATCATATTAAGTCATTCTGCTTTAACTTTTACTTTTCTAGAGTCCTTTGGCCTCTTAACTCCGCCTACGGGCTGCAGGGCCGAACCTCCCAGGCCTTTTCTTTGTGGTGTTGCCAGTCAGTTCTGGGTGGAGTACCACCATGTGGGTTAGCTGCAGCAATCCCTTAATTTCCTTCTCCCACGTCTTCACACCTCCACACCTTTTTGTTCTCCAATCTCGCCTTTGGAGAGATTGCAAACTAATTTTATTACAGGGCAAATTGATACTCCAGAACCAAATATTAGCTTGTCGGGAAAGTCATGACGTGTTTTTCTATGCAAAAATTCATCATGGTGGTGAAAAAAAATGCATCATGATGTTCTTGACAATCCATTATAAATATATCACTTAATTTTTTTTTTTTTTTAGATGTTTGCCATAGGATTCATGTGTTTGCTGGAGAGAGACAGAGAGGGAAAGTGAGAAATCACCCCTTGGGGGGGAATGACCACGTCACAGTTTCTTTTCCTCCAGTCTCCTCTTGGGATGTTGAGCACACACACATGTGCACCTGCTGTGATTTTTCAAGCTGCTGGGTCTGGGACTTGAACTGTGGTTAGCTATGTGAGTCCAGCACCTTAACCACCACGCTATCTAGTGATCCCTTAATTTTGTTTTTTTTTTAGGGTTATGCTATGTCATGATCTTTCTGCCTCAGCTTCCCAAATAGCTGGGATTACTCAGCTTTTCAGGGTTGGGACAGGAATTGAACCCCAGTTTCCCATGTAGCCTCATATTGCCATAGCATCTTCCAGTGCCTGCTACTACAGTGGGCCAAAAAGTTGGTTTGCTTTTTACCTTGAGGAATGGATAGACATGTCCATATATTTGATAATAAAAAGTGAAAAAAAATCCCTCCTTAGAACGCTCCCAATTTTTTCCTGTTATTTTGTAATTTAAATGGCTTGCACTGGGGCCAGCAAGTGGCATGGTGGTTAAGGGTGCTGGACTCCCACATGGCCAACCGTGGTTCGAATTCTAGACCTGGCAGCTTGCTTTCTCACTCGCCTTCCCTCTACTCTGTCCCTCTCTGATCAAATTAAAATAGATAAATAAAGTTAAATAACATAATTCTTTAATAAAATAAGAAATCAATGGCTCACACTGGTATATTCTGGAACTCGTCTCTTTCATTTAGTAGCATATCACACAGGATTACTGTCCTCATTGTTTTTGACCACTGAGTAATAGTCCAGAGTACGTAGATCTCTGTCGAAGCCTACTTGATTTCGTTTACTCTGTCTTTTTGCATTCGGGAGCGGACTTCTAAGTAACTAAGTCAGTAAATCAACATGGCAATTCAAAATTCTTGTCTTGGATCTTTCTCTGTAGTCTTGGTAAGAGTAGTTTTCCTCGGACTGTATTTGAATTGATTTTTCTATGTATGAGCCTTGACAGGCCCTCACTCTTGCCTGCATTAAAGATGAGATTTGTGTCAGATTAGATTAATAATTCACAATTGAAAAATGCTTTCCTCAACTGCGGAAGCGCTTGGACGCTCAGAATTCAGGAGCGACTATTAATGGATGCTAGTTCCTCTCAGGTAACGGTTTCTGACAATGAGACCTAGCATGCTTGCTCTGTCATGTGATCTTCTGGAGGAGGGCTTTCCTGGGTCCTGGTCTGAAAGAAACCTAGAGGCCCAGATGGACGATCGTGACTAACATCGACTGAGGGCCTACTGTGTGTCAGATACCACACCGACAGGTTCTCCTGTGTTAACTCATCTAATTCTCATAACGGCACTAAGAAGTGGGTTCTATCAACAATCCCCATTTTACAGGAGAGGAAACCGAGGCATGATTATGTTAAGTCACTCATTCTAGGTCACCCCACTGGTCGGTGACAGAACTGAGATCGAAACCCCGACAGCCTAATTCCAACATTTCATGCCTTTCGTCGATGACCAAGTGTCAGCTTTTGGGGTGCCTCCCAAAGCCCTCTAATCACTTGGAGATAGTGGTGGGGAGCCTGCTGCCTCTTCCCAAGAAGAAGGAAAGTCAGAACAAAATGGAGCAGGGGTTGGAGAAAGCAGGTAGCTTAAAGAACGCCTTGAGAATGATGGCCAGTGTTCGCCGAAGACAGGAGGCAAGATGAAGCCTGATCTGGCGGGAGAAACGTGCCGTGTGGTGGGGGATTCTCAGAGCAGTGGGGGCGGCATGGACCACAGCCAAAGCCGTGTGTATGAAGGCCTATCTGGAGGCTGTGTGTGGACAAGAACCCGGATCGGAATCGTAAAGGGGAGAAGCAAAGGGATTGATGCTATTGGCAGCTTGCTGAGTAGTCATGGTTTGATGGAGTGTATCCCATAGCCGCCTCGCCACGCAGCGCGATCCCTCTTGTGAGCAAATACCTAATTGCTGCCTGCCGAGGTGCGGCTCTCCCTGGCAGGGCGTTCCTCGTGGACAGAAACATTGGTGTCTAGATACTGGAGAGCCGCAGTAAACATGCCTGATTTAGGGTACAGAGTACATCTAATTCCCCCTTTCTTCTGCTAAATCGCAGCAAAGGGGACTGTGTTAGATGGCTAATAGATTACCCAGCATCTGTGCACTATTTCGCACGCTTTTAGCCAGGGAAAATAGCTTGCTCACAGGAGCTGTGGAGTATTGAAGAGGAAAGGGAATGGGAACAGATCTTGATTCATTTTTTATCCCTATCTCATGCTATCTTCAGAGATGAGCATCCCCTCTTTTAAAGATGAACATTTCTGGTAAAATTATAAATTGTAGGGGCTGGCAGGTGGCATGGTGGTTAGGGTGTTGGAATCACTGATGGTCAATTGAGGTTTGAGTCCTGGACCTGGCAGCTTTGTTTCTTATGCTCGCTCCCTCTCTCTTTCTCTCTCTCTCATTCTGTCTCTCTCTGGTCAAATTTAAAAAAATAATAGTGGGACTAGCAGATGGCGTTATGGTTACATTGCTGGACTCCCATATGGCCAACTGGGGTTTGAGTCCCAGACCTGGTGGCTTGAAACTCATGCCTGGTGTACGTGCATGGATGACTAAAATCTTGAGAGGAGAATGGAGGAGAAAGAATTGCGGTGTGTTCATCTCCCCTGGGGGGTAATTTCTTACCTTGTCTCTGTATCTCTCAGTCTCTCTGTCAAGCGCACATGCCCTATAACAAGAATCTCTAAAAAATAATAGCAATAATAAATTAAACAACTCAAAATAATTATATACTTGAGACTAAACAACTGAAGTGAGAATCGATCTTTCTTTGTTCTTTCTTGCCTTTTTTAGGTCATCTAGCTATTTGTCTAATTTAATCTATCTGATCTATCTCATCTATGAGTCTTACTTGAAAAGATCAACAGCTCCAGATACTACTTTTCTTTTCTTTCTTTTGAGAGATTTTTGCTGTAGGGGACAACGGAAAGACAGAAAGTGAGAATCACCCCCTAGGGGGGGTGGCCACACTGTAATCCCTTCTTCATTCTCCTCTCAAGATTTTGGGCACACACGCACATGTACCTGGCATGAGTTTTAAGTCTCTGGGTCCAGGACTTGAACCACGGTTGACTACATGGGAGGCCGGTGACATAACCTTTACTCCATCTGCTGGTCCCCATATACTACTTTTCATCACAGCGGGCAAGAGGAAAATGAATGGAAAAGGGCAGACCATTCTAGAAACTCAAAGTATTGTAAAACGAAAAGAGATTATTGAGTGATATTTTACCTCTAAGAAAACACAGCCTTAAATGATTAGAGATTTCATTTGGATCTAATATTCATTTTTGGCTGTGGGAGGACAGATTTAGAGAAAAAAAAAATCTATCTACACAGTATTGAAAAAGTACTGTTGTGTATCTGATGGCGTTGAAGGATTATGGAGGATGTGGCTGATGGTTCTCAAGGGAGTAAAGATAACCCCAAGGGATACCAGTACTCTCAGTTAGGTCAGAATGCTGTCAGGATTCTGCTTAGAGTTTTTTGCAAGCTCTCTGTAGAGGTGTTATCTTTCATTTGCTGTTTTGTAAGAAGACCCAGAAAACCTTCAGTGATTGCTTTTTGGCCTGCCAAAAAATCATGAATGTATGGATGTTTTTCAGAGGATGCCAGTGGTGGGGATGCTTGGGAAGAGGAGCTTTTCTGGCGCGTTTAGCAAGTGGTACAGAAAGAGCAGGATTCAGAAAGAGCAGGATCAAGCGAGGCTTTTGGATCGCAGTATTGTTTCCGTCGATGAAGAACATTTCTGCAGCATGTCAAATGAGGCTGTGCACAAACCGAATAATAAGTATTCAGCCTAGAGTACATCCTTACTGAGAGCTGGGACTCCTGAACTGCTCCATTAGAATCCTGTTTTATGAGCACCAGCAAATGGCATAATGGTTATGTCACTGGGCCATTAGAATCCTGTTTTATGGGCACCCGCAAATGGCATAATGGTTATGTCACTGGACTCCCACATAGTTGACCATGGCTCAAGTCCCAGACCCAGTGGCTTAAACTCACACCAGGCACGTGTGCGTGCATACCCAAGATCCCAAGAGGAGAATGGAGGAGAAGGGATTACGGTGTGCCCATCCCCTTAGGGGGTGATTTCTCACTTTGTGTCCCTCTGTCTCTCCAATGAACACACATACTCTATAGCAAAAGTCTCTCTAGGGGCTGGCAGGTGGCGTGGTGGCTAAGGGCTCTGGACTCCCACACGGTCGACCTCTGTTCAAGTCCCGGACCTGGTGGTTGCTTTCTCACTTTCCCTCTCTCTCTCTGACCTTTCCGGTCAACTAAAAAGAAGTAAATAAATAAACAAAGTTAAATAAAATAATTCTTTTAAAAAAACTCTCTTAAAAAAAAATAAATCCTGATTTAGGAATTGAAAGAACAATGATTAGGGGTTGACTGAACTAGGGTGCCTTCCATTCCCAGATAGAGATGACCTGGCATGGAGACATTTCTAAAGATTACTGTTTTTTTAGATTTTTTTTTAATGCACCAAACATATTTACATTTTTTAAAAAAGCAAATGACAAAGACTCAGTTAACTAGCTTTATATTTTAAATCTACCCTTAACAGTTCATATTTAAATAATTGTCAAAACGTACTAAGTTGCCAGTACTCATGCACAACTAGAGAACATCCTTAATTTATATTAAACCAGAAATGCTTAATAAATTAATGCATTCAGTCTTTCACTACTAAATACTGAAATGCACTGAGTTATTTCTGCAGCGGGCCCGTCCTGGCAATGACAACTTCCTAGCAGGCTGACACTGTCCGGCTCACATCTCAAACACAATGGAAAGCAGATCCATGCTGGTGTTAGTTACGGTCTTGTCCGACACACACCGGAGTTGCGGCTCGCTGGATGACGTTTAATAAAAAAGCAAAGTGCACACAGAGATTTACAACAGAGATCCAAAAAATGGTCCTATGATGTGGTCCAGACCAACTCAAAGTCTCTAGCAAATTGGGGCTTTCAATGAGCTGCTTATAAATACTTTAAATTACAGTTATACAGAGAGTCAAGTTTGTGTGAATCTTCAAAAATGGTTCCTATCAATCCACACGCGCTGCTGCAACAGGGCACGTGTCTGCTAAAGGGCCAGCGTGGAACTACTTGTTACCAAGCGCAGCAACTGCTCCTTACCATTTATCGTCAGGGACTTGAGCTGGCCGTCTTCTTCCACCTCCCCCCTTTTTTGACCATTTTCGACAGTTCTCTTCGTGGTGATTTTTCTGCCATTGACTGTCTTAGTAGAAGTTGATCTAGATTTGAAGTTTCCCATCCCACTACCACCAAATGACATGGAAGAGAATGGAGGGAGGTCCCCGACTTAGTGACCCAAATGATGTAAATCCTGTATTTAAAGACAGGAACACATGGAAAGCAGAGAAAAATGACCCCGTGCCTCGGCTCCTGCTTCCTTGGGGTCCCCTGTGATTCCCAAAAGTCTCAAATGGGTCTTTGAAGAAGAATGAAAATGGGTCCCTTCTGGGACCAGCAGTTGGCGTAATGGCTATGTCACTGGA
>NW_006159927.1:1760823-1773617 GCF_000334495.1 Tupaia belangeri chinensis | reverse complement strand
CCCGGGCGCGCGTGCGTACGTGCCCAAGATCCTGAGAGGAGAATGGAGGAGAAGGGATTGCAGCATGGCCATCCCCCCTGGGCGGTGATTTCTCACTTTCTATCTCTCCGTCTCTCTCTGTCACTCTGGCGAGCGCACACACCCTATAGCAAAAACCTCTATAAAAATAAATAAATAAATAAAAAGGACAAAAAGAAAATGGGTCCCTTCCACCAAAAAATTCCCTGAAGACGTCATCTGAGTTACAGAATGTGAAGCCGTACTCGAAGGGATGGTCATAATGGCTCCGGCCACCTCCTCCGCCATGCAGTCCTTCCTTGCCACGTCTGTCATGGATATCCTGCTTCTTAGCGTCTGAAAACACCCAGTACGCCTTGGCCACTTGTTTGAATTTCCTCTCTGCCCCTTCCTCATCCTCGGGGTTTTTATCTGGGTGCCACTTCAATGCCAGTTTCCGGGATGCCTTCATGTCCTCGGGGGAGGCATATCTCCGCACACCTAGAACTTCATGGTAGTCCACCACATTTTAACAGGCTGTTGGAACGGACCTGAGATCGCGGCAGCCGGTGGAGAAGGAGAAGGCAGGCACGGCCTGGTCTCTTGACTCTGGCTCGGTGGCTCTGGTGGCAGTGGTGGCCTTTTAGTTTTTTAGAATTTTGTCATAGGGCATGAGCGCTCAATGGAGAGAGAGACAGGGAGAGGGGAAGTGAGAAAGCACCCCCCAGGGAGGATGGCCACACCACAATTCCTTCTCCTTAATTGCACACACACACACACACACACCCCACTGGTGTGAATTTCAAGCCCCAGGTCCAATCCTTTAACCGCATTGGTCAACCATGTGGGAGTCCAACACCTTAATCCCTGTGCCATCTTCTGGCCCAAAGATAACTGTCTTTTTTTTTGGAGAGATTTTCACTGTAGGGCGCGTGCGCTCGCCAGACAGACAGAGAGAGACATAGAGACAGAAAGCGAGAAATCACCCCCCAGGGGGGATGGTCATGCCGCAATCCCTTCTCCTCCATTCTCCTCTCGGGATCTTGGGCACGCACGCACACGCGCCCGGCGTGAGATTTAAGCCACCGGGTCCGGGACACGAACCGCGGTCGACTACGTGGGAGTCCAGCGACATAGCCATTACGCTAACTGCTGGTTCCCAAAGATAACTGTCTTATTCAGTTTTCTCTATTTCTTTCTTTCTTTTTTTTTTTTTTTTTACAATGAGCATTTGTCAGTTTTATTTTAAATTTGCCAGAAGGCACATGCACTTGCCAGAGAGAAACTGAGAGACAGGGAGAGGGAGATAGCACTCCCCAGTGGGGTGCGATCACATCACAGTCCCTTCTCTTCCATTTTTCTACCCTGTCAGGATTTTGGGCATGTGTGTACATGTGTCCCATATGCTTTTCAATCCCTGAGGGTCAGGATTTGAACTGTGTAATCTGGCATAGGGGATCTGGGACCAGGCCACAAAACCAGCCCTATTACTTTATGATCAAAAATAAATAAGTAAATAAATAAATTATCAGAGTTATTTTGGGGTGGGGAGTGGGTGCTGTGTGCTTGGCACTGTAGTAGACGCTGGGGCAACTTTAGCAAATGTCACAAACAGCTGACCCCCAAGGCTAGTGGGCTGGTGTGCGAGGCCAGAGTCGGTTCCCTGATCCTTCTTCAGAGGAGGGTGCTTCTCACCTCCTAACTGTCTCTGGAGTTCTTCTCAGCTTTTGTCTGCTCATTTTTCTGTGGTCAGGGATGGCTGGTCCCTGTGCACCTGCCTAGTGCATGAAGGCCCCTGAAGCCCAGTCACAACCTGGTCCTCTGGGATCCTTCCTGCTGCTCCTGCCCTAGGCCTCGTCCGGCTCAGCTGCCAGCCTGTACAGGACCCCAACCCTCTGACTTCACATAGTGTTTGTGGGCACTTGCTATGCTGTGTTAGAACTGTTGGTTTAATTTTGTTTCTCTCTTTTTTGGGGGGATAGAGGGAGGTTTGCCATAGGGCGTGTGCACTGATCAGAGAGACAGAGAGGGGGAAAGTGGGAAATCACTCCCTAGGGAGGATGGTCTTGGCACAATCCCTTCTCCTCTTGGGATTTTGGGCATGCATGCACACACACCCGTAGTGAGTTTCAAACCAGTGGACTTAGGACTTGAACCATGGTCAGCCATGTGAGAGTCTTGTGCTTTAACCACCCCACCACCTGCTGCCCCACACATCCTTTTTAAAAAATTGTCAGAAGGCAAATGCACTTCAGAGAGAAAGAGAGATGGAGAGAGAGAGAGAGAGAAAACTCCCTAATGGGACATGATCACACCACAATCCCTCTCTTCCATTTCTCCTTCCATTTCTGTCTGGAATTTGGGTGTGCATGCACACGCGTGCGCGCGCGCACACACACACACACACACACACACACACAGTGCTTTCCAGGCTGCCAGGCCCAGGATCTGGACTGCAGTTGCGCATGTGGGGTTGGCCCTCTTCACCACTTGCCTAAGGGACTGACCCACTTCTGTCACGATGTTGAGGTCAGAGACTTCATTTGGGAACCAGCTGTGTCCCTGGGTTATGTCAGATGCAAAGAACCTTGCATGTAGACAGATGGCCGGTTGGAGGCGGGCACACTCACTCCAAGCCAGGTACTCACTGAGGGGTCTGGAGACCCAGGCATGATGAGAACAGAGGATCTTGGCATAAGAGACCAGGCCCGTGCACAGTGTGACTCTGCATTAAGGCAGCACTGAGCCGCCTTTCTTTCTTTCTTTCTCTCTCTCTTTCTTTCTTTCTTTCTTTCTTTCAAATTATTTTATTTAGATTTATTTATTACCTATTTTAATTTTATCAGAGAGGAGCAGAGAGAGAAGGAAAGTGAGAAAGCAAGTTGCCAGGTCCAGGACTTGAACCATGATTGGGCATTTGGGAGTCTAGCACCCTTAACCTCCACTCCACCTGTTGGCCCCCCTTACTTTCTTTATGTAAGTCTGCAATCGTAAAATGACTCCGAATTTTCATTCTGTGATAGTGTCTTTACCAAAATCCACTTTATTTGGAGATACTACTTTTTCTCTAAGTTGTTTTTTTTTTTTTTTTAATAGAGATTTTTGCTATAAGGCATGTGCTCGCCGGAGAAACAGAAAGATAGACAGAAAGTGCAAAGTCTCCCAAGAGAGATGGCCATGTTGCAGTCCCTTCTCCTCCACTCTCCTCTTGGGATTTTGGGTGCTCATGCACCCGATGTGAGTTTTAAATGGTCAGGTACAGGACTCAAACCGCAGTCAACTATGTGTAAGTCCAGCTACATAACAATTATGCCATCTGCTGGTCCCTCTAAGTTTTGTTTTTTTGTTTTTTTTTTTTTCAATTTATCTTTTATAATTACACACGTGTGTGCATCAGAGAAAGAGAGAACGCTCCCTCCTGAAGTTTTGCTATATCATGATTCCCTTTCCCTAGCCTTCCAGCTCCAGGGTCTTAGGTGCTCCTGTGTTCCTAGCACGCTTTCAGGCCTGCCTGGGGATCCAAACCCACAGGTGACCATGTGATTTCCAGCACATGTGATTCAGCACTGTATATACTGTGCCGCCTAGGCTGAGCCTCTAAGAGTTTTAGAAAGCAAAATTCTAGTTCCGTCTTATGTGGAGGGCATTTGGGTTGGACCTGGAGAGACAGCGCTCTAGAAGAAATGAGGTCAGTCACAGCATGGGACGGCGGGAGAGGACAATTCCTTTTCCATCAGACAACGATGGAATTTCCCTGTCATAATTGAAAGACAGCCAGACATGCCCTGGGTGAATTTGATCGCGTAGTAATTTAAACCGATTTTAAACCCGGAGGCAGTCGGGACTCAGCATGCATAGTAGCTTTGTTTCCTCAGTATTTAGCCACTTCACTGCCAAAGTCTGCAGCACCCAGGGTCGCGGCATTAATCTGTGATGAGATTAACTTTCCTAATACTTGCAGCGAGTATCACATCTGACCTGTGTTATCTTGTGCTGCTCTTGGAATTCGACTGACCCCAGCCGCCATTGGACGTGCACACCCCCGATATTCTTGCCACTGCCCTGTCTCCACAGCCCATGGCCAGGCTGACTGGTCTTAATGTGAGGACCTTCTTTCGTGGGGGAGAGGAACAATGGAGAGCCATTGCTTCTCTCCCTCCATCTGGAGTGGTGTTTAGAAACTGCTCCTCAGGGGGCCAGCAGGTGGCATGGTGGTTAAAGGCGCTGGATTCCCACATGACCGACCATGGTTCGAGTCCCAGACTTGGCGGCTTGCTTGCTCCCTTTTGCTCTTTCTCTCTCTCTCTGGTCAAATTTAAAAAATAATAATAAATGGAAATAAATAATTCTTTAAAAAGAAACTGCTCCTCAGATATGATCCAGCCTCTGTTGGGACTCTGGCATCTTGGCACTTAGCTGTGGGTTAGGACCCTTGGTGGATGCAGCTTAGGTTCTTCTGCTTCTGTGCAATCTACAGCTGCCAGGGAATCAGAAACCATGGCCTGCTGTTGTCACTTTGATGTTGGGAAGATTCATGGTGATAACTTAGTTGGCTGATTCACTTCTTTTTGCTCCAGTGATTAATTTGCAAATCATGTCATCCAATGTGAATTATTTTTGTGACGATTTTGAATCATGGACTTTCACTCTGCAAATATGAACCATGCTTTAAAAAACAAATTCTGATGTTGTTCATACTTCCTTTAAAAAAGAAAGTCTATGGAGCCAGCAGATGGCATAGTGGTTACGTCACTGGACTCCCACATGGCTGACTGAGGTTCGAGTCCCAGACCTGGTGGCTTGAAATTCTTGCCAGGCGCGTGTGTGTGCATGCCTGAGATCCCAGGAGGAGAATGGAGGAGAAGGGATTGTGGTGTGGCTGTACCCCCCTCACGGGGGGTTGATTTCTCACTTTCCCTTTCACTGTCTCTGTCTCTTTCCAGCAAGCACATGTGCCCTATAGCAAAAACTTCTTAAAAAAAGTTTATTTTTATTCATGATAGAAAGCACATGCACACTCCCGAGAGAGAGATGTCAACAGGCCTTGTCAGACTGTGATATCTTTCCTCCAGTCGTCGAGCTTTTCCTGACCTTGGATACCAGTGTGTTTCAGGTCAGCTGGACCAGGGACCCAAACCACCGTTGGCCATATGGCTTCCACACTGTAGTTTAGTATGCTACTGACTACAGCAGAGAAGCTGGGCCCACACTTTCTTGGTTTTTTGGTTGTTTGTTTTTGCTATAGGGCACATGTGCTAACCAGAGAGAGAAAGAGAGACAGAGAGAAAGAGGGAAAGTGAGAAATCACCCAACAGGGGTGCATTCGTTTCTCCTCCAGTCTCCTCTCAGGATTTTGGGCACACATGTACACCTGGCATGATTTTCAAACTACTGTGTCTGGAATTGGAACTGCTCAGTCAACCATGTGAGATCCAAATGCCTTAACTTCCACATTGCCTATTGGCCCTGGCTCACACTTTTTAAAAATGGCCAGAAAAGCACTTTTTCTGTCATTATAATAATTTTTAATTAAGTGCACATTTTATGTGCACCTAATAATTAAACGTGTACATAAATAACAAGTAGAAGACCAACATCCTGAGAGCTTTTCCTGTGGATAGCAGAGTTTACATATGAAGAAGAGTGGATGACCACTATTTGGGGTCCATGACGAATCAAGGCAATTTCAGGAAATGCATTTCCACTGGGCCTTCAAGATGAGGCCTGCTAAAGGTCCAGCAAATAGAATGGCAGGAAGGGCTGGAAGAAGAGTGTGGGAGAGATGATTGTACTGGGATCCCAAGAAATTACATTTGGGGAGAGAATAGGATGTGACGCTCAGTAGGTTACAAAGCCTATTAAGACAGGTTGAAGCTGTGTCTTGCCAGGACTGTGAATGCTAGGGGAAGACGTTGAAGATGCTGAGCAGTTACTGTGGCATTTTCGAAAGTAATACTCTTAACAAGATTACTCAGAGCCTGATATATAGGATGGATTGGAGTGGGAAAGGAAACCGAGGGTCTAACTTCGCAGGTTTCTGAGCAAGTACCGGGCCAGAATGGAAGCATAAACACAACGGAGAGGTCTTGGGCAGGTCCCCTCGGACTCAAGGACCAAGGCTGTGGAAATAAGAGATGAGATGGCCTTGGGTTTTGCTCTAAAGTTAGTTCCAGGCTGGTCGGTGTTGGCCGAGATGGCTAACCCAGTACCATTCATTCTCTCCCTGGCAAGGGGTCATGTTGGTGGTGATCATCACAGGAAGTATGGGTCTCTCCCAGGAACTAACTGCAGAGGTGCCTCCTCTCATTTTTCTATTCCATAACACAGTCCTAGGGCCAGTGGTGTGGCAGTGAAGGCGACTGGATCCCACATGGTCAGCTGTGCAGTGTGAGTGTGGACCGAGTGGCTTGAAAAACACACTGGGTGCTGTGCGTGCATGTCGAAACTCCCAAGAGAATGGAAGAGAAGGGATTGTGATGTGGCCATCTCCTGGGGGGTGGGGGGGTTGCTTTTTCACTTTCTCTCTCTCACACAAGTGCACACATGCTGTAGCAAAGACTAAAAATAAATACATACCTCAAACAATCTTAAATTTTGTTTAGTGATCTTTCATTTGAAATGATTTTATCAAATAGTGCTTGAGTATTTTCATTTTGGAAAGTATATATTCATGGTGCTTACCCTGTATATCCAAACAAAAGCACATCTTGTTTTTCTTTTCTTTTTCTTTTCTTTTCTTTTCTTTTCTTTTCTTTTCCTTTTCTTTTCTTTTCTTTTCCTTTTCTTTTCTTTTTTTTTTTTTTTTCCTTTTTGCTATAGGATGTGTGTATTCACTAGAGAGAGACAGAAAAAGTGAGAAATCACCCCCTGGGAAGATGGCCATGCCACAGTCCCTTCTCCTCTATTCTCCTCCTGGGATTTTGGGCATGCATGCACATGCGCTCAGTGTGTTTCAAGTCGCCAGGTTTGGGACCTGAACCGTGGTCGGCCATGTGGGAGTCCAGTGCCTTAACCACTACGCCATCTGCTTGCCCAACCTGGTTTTTCCCTATGTGTGTGGGGGGTGTTTTTTAAGGGGGATATGACAGTCATAGACCATTGCTTGCGGGATCATGGCCTGGTGGTGGAAACAATTCATCTCGCCTCTGAGTCGGGCCTCCCACGCACACTGCAGGAGGTTAAAGATACCAGCTCCCATTTTTGTTCTTATTAACAATCTAATGTTAAGATGTTTCTCTTGCACTGTAATTATGCTTCATGAATCTTTCCAAAGTAAGTTAAGATTAATCCAGCACAATTACTTAAAATACATCCTGCTTTCAAAATGTATGCTGTTTCTTTTATGCACTAGTACACTTTGAAAGTTAGCATTTGTCAATAACTAAACTGAATCTACTGAGGAAAAAAGACTTGAGCAAGTATTACAGAGAACTCTCCTGTGTATTGCTGACCATGGAAACTTAAATCATCTTCATCACTTCTTAAGAATCCAAGGCATCACATCCTAAATGAGATGTAACCTAGTAAGGTCTCAGAAGAAATTTTTTTTTTTTTAAATTTTCGGTTTTGCTGTAGGGTACATGTGCTTGCTGGAGTTAGAAAGAGAGAGAGAGTGAGAAAGCACCTCTTGAAGGGATGACCGTGACACAGTCTCTTCTCTTCCATCCTCTGATTGGGATTTTGGGTACACACACACATGCACCCGGCATGTTTTCCAAGCCATGGGGTCCAGGACTTGAACTGCACAATTGGTCATGTGGGATCTAATCACCTTCACCACCATGCCATCATCTGGCCCTAGCCTCAGGATTTTTTTTAAAGTTTATTTATTTCATGGGGGAGAGAGTGTGCACCAGGCATTTTCTTTTAAAGAAGTATTTTATTTTATTCATTGTTTTTATTTTTAAAATTTGACATCCCCCCACACAGAGAGAGAGAGAGAAAGAAAGAGAGAGTGAGAGAGAGCACGCATAGACAGAGACAGAGAAGGAAAGTGAGAAAGCAAGCCTCTGGGCCCAGAACTCAAACCGCAATCGGCCGTGTGAGAGTTCAGCACCCTAACCACTGTGTCACCTACTGGCCCTAGTGTTAGGCATTCTTTTTTTTTTTTTTTTTTTTTTTTTGGGAGGGTTTTTTAGGGTGCATGCGCTCGCCAGACAGAGACAGAGAGACAGAAAGCAAGAAATCACCCCCCCCAGGGGGGATGGCCATGCTGCAATCCCTTCTCCTCTGTTCTCCTCTCGGGGTCTTGGGCACGCATGCACACGCACCTGCCTTGAGTTTTAAGCCACCGGGTCCGGGACGCGAACCGCGGTTGACTACATGGGAGTCCAGCGACATAGCCATTACGCTAACTGCTGGTCCCATGTTAGGCATTCTTAACAGATTCCCTATGCCATGACCCACCCTCAGTCGGTCAGATCATGGGCACACACATGTGTGCCTGATTTACTCACAGTGGTCCCAGGGCACAACCTTGAGGACCTTACCCACATGGGGACAGTTGTGCCATTGTCACGCTACCCCTGGCTTTTTTTTAGAAATTTTTTAAAAGTTTATTTATTTCAAGGCCAGCAGGTGGTATAATTGTTAAGGCGCCGGACTCCCACATGGCTGACCATGATTTGAGTCCCGGACCTGGCGGCTTGAAACCTACACTGGGCATATGTGTGTGCATGCCCAAATCCCAGGAGGAGAATGGAGAAGGGATTGCAGCATGGCCACACCCCTCTGAAGTGATATTTCTCACTTTCCCTCTCCCTGTCTCTCTCTGTCTCTGTCTGGTGAACACATGCACCCTATGGCAAAATCCTTAAAAAAAAAAAAAAAGGTTCATTTCTTCCATGAGAGAGTAGAGACAGAGGCACCTCAGTAGGGTTTTCACCCACAGCCCACCCCAGCCTTAGCTGGCTGCATCATGGGCACACTTATTCAGCTGGCATGCTCAGGGAAGTCCCAGGATGGGAACCCAGGACCTTTCCCATGTGGGTCCAGTTTTCCCACCACCCCCTGGCCCTTCTCAGTAGAACTTTTAACCAAATCGTGCCAACAGCTTTTCTACTCTTGATAATGAGTCTAAAAGACCCTCGATGTTCATCATCCCCTGTATTCTCTTAGTCTCCCTTTCTTACCATCCTTGCCTTTCTATGATGTCTCACCCATTTAGTTGCCGAGGCTCAGGACAGTGCATGAAAAATACCTCAAATAATATAGACTGAACTGGGGACCAGCAGGTGGTGTGGTAGTTAAGGGCACTGGACTCCTACATGGCTGACCGCGGTTTAAGTCCCAGACCTGGCAGCTTCCTTTCTCACTTTCCATCTCTCTCTCTCTCTCCCTATCTGGTCAAATGAAAATAAAATAAATAAATTTAAATAAAATAATTCTTTAAAAAAGAAAAAGAAACTATCTGACCGCTCTCCTGGTCAGATTGGCTGCTTCTGCTTTGCCATGGCCCCATCCCCTGCCCTGGAAAATGGACGGACACTAGGAATGGTTTTTCCCCAGCTTGAACTGGATTCTGCCCCCCTTCAGGATGTGTTGATTCTGTAGCACCAGGGGGAAGAAGTGCTGTGCTTCTCTGGTGTGTTCTTCAGAGAGGGCCCTGTCTTCCGCTCAGAGAATGGAGTCTGTAGCTGGCTTGAAGTGCTTGGTTTCTCCCCAAAGGCTCAGGACCAGGTGTACCTGGGGCTGAGCTGGAGGATGAAACTAAAGGAAGAATTTTCACACAGACCAGTAAAATATGAAATCTCAAAGGACACTAGGTATTTCAAAAGTCACTTGAAGGGAGCAGAGGGGGGCGGGGTGGATGAGCCACGGTCTCTCAGCAGCTCCATCAGTCCGTCCTTTCTTATTTTTATTTTTTTTAAGAATCACTTTATTTTGGGATCAGCAGATGGCGTAATGGCTACGTCGCTGGACTCCCATGTAGTTGACCGCAGTTTGAGTCCTAGACCTGGTGGCTTAAACTCATGCCAGGCATGTGTGTGTGTGTGTGCATACCCTAGATCCCGAGAGGAGAATGGAGGAGAAGGGATTGCAGCCATCCCCTGTGTGTGGGGGGGTGATTTCTCGCTTTCTGTCTCTCTGTCTCTCTCTATCTTTCTGGCAAGCGCATGTGCCCTATAGCAAAAACCTCTCCCCCTACCCACTCCCCAAAATAATTACTTTATTTCTTTATTTTATTTTATTTTATTTTATCTTATTTTATTTTATATTTGACCAGAGAGAGAGAGAGAGAGGGAAAGTGAGAAAGGAAGCCACCAGGTCCAGGAGTCAACTCGCGGTTGGCCATGTGGGAGTCCAGCACTTTGCCACCTACTGGCCCTTCATCACTCCATCCTTCTGAAGCTGGCTCTTCACTGTAGCTGGAACCCAGAGAAATCCAGTAGCTCCAGACATGGGGAAGAATGGGTCCCTGGAAACCACAACAACACACCTGGGAGTTTAGAGGCCTCCCCTTCAAGAGGGACAGGCCTGCCTCGTGGAAGCCACCTTTGCAGCTCGCCTGTGGTCACACTCGAACAAGCATGGGGCTTCCGGTCCTCTCTTCTTTGCAGACGCTCCTGGTACTGTTCTGTTCAGTCCAGAGATGGTGAGTGCTTCTCATACGCCAGGCGCCGTCACGATGTCAGGCCAGCCCCCACATCCTTCCTCTGCCCAGGAAAGCAGAAGCCCGTCCAGCTTCCAGCAGACCGGCTCATCCAGCTCAGCTCACGTCCCCTTAGCAGTGTGGGATTTTCATTGCTACGTCGGGAGATCTTCTTCATCAGAGGATCCTCGTGGGGCAGTCATAGCTGGGGTTATAACAGGGCTGGAATTTCCAGAGCCTGCAGAGAAATGAATGTTGGATGGACATTCGAATCCCAGCCATTATTTCAGTCCTGGAGAAGAACAGTGAAGAACACGTGCTTCCTCTCATCCCAGGAGTGCCTGGACAGCTTTTCTTCTGACTGCATCAGTGCAGCCCCCGCCCCCCCCCGCCCCCAGACCCACTTGGCTGGCTCTTGTTCACTACTGTTCTCAAGAGTACGAAACTGTGTTTTTTTCTAAGCTAGTACATAGCTCATTTATTTTAAATAAAGAAGTCTAAATCACTTTTATGTCAGATATAACTTCTGAAAATGTAAAAGAACATACTTGTAATAATTACAAACCCCAGTCTCCTGGGGTCAGGGTGGGGAACGGTTTAATTTGAACCCGTTGTGAAAGGGACTAATTATATCTAGTTACTTAAGTGTTTACATTCATGCCAGATCATTTTGGAAATCATCACTAAAAAAAGTAGGGTGAATAATTTGTTGAATACTAAAATACTTTAAAAAAAAAAAGAAGAAGAAAAAGACAGCACTACTTCAAAAAGTATGGAATCTATTTTTAACATGTTACAAATTCAGAAAATAGTTTCTTTTCATGTCCAGAATGGTATTAGGAGGGACACGTTTCATTTGTCATCCGCGAATTTAATTATTGATCTCAGATCATAAATAAAAAGGCTTTGTTTTCTCCCGTGAGCTAACGTCTATTGCCGTAGTATTAGTCTTTGCCAGGCTGTCTTTCAGAATGGTTTATAGCATTTTATTTCAATATTTCGCATGCAGCTGTTATTCAGAGGTATGCGGGGCAGCTTCGGTGCTGAGAAAATATTTAAAATAGTCAAACAATGAAACTTCAGAGCCTGTAGGCAAATATAGATTCACATTTTTTCCTAAATGGAGCCTTACTAAACTCAGTTTAAGATGTAGGCAAATACTGTAATCTCCATTGCAGTCCTGCTGTGTCCCTTGGGTGTGAAATTTGTTCCGAACCCGGTGATATATGACAAGACGGGTTAGGGGGTTCTCATTTAAGATGAAACTTTTAAGTCTTACTCTCAGCAGAACAGCCCCTGGGAGACCTTAGAAGACATCTACGTACTGACGACAACCAGTAAGTTAGGAGGAAGTCGCGCTTCGTATCTAGAGTTTCTTTATAGGTAATTCTTAAAGCTGGGAGCATTCCTGACCCGAAAACGCTTTTACATGGGGTAAGACCCGGGGGTAGAGGGGTAGTTGCAGATCGCAGACATGCAGACACGCAGACATGCAGACATGCAGACGTGCAGACATGCAGACACACAGACACGCAGACATGCAGACACGCAGACGTGCAGACATGCAGACATTCTTCCATTCTTTTCCTGGGATCTTGAGCACAGATGCGCACATGCCTGTCATGATTTTCAAGCTGCTGGGTTCAGGACTCAAACTGTGGTCGACCATATGGGAGTTCAGTGCCTTAACCACTACACCACCTGCTGGCCCCTCTTTCTTTTCTTTTCTTTTCTTTCTTTCTTTCTTTCTTTCTTTCTTTCTTTCTTTCTTTCTTTCTTTCTTTCTTTCTTTCTTTCTTTCTTTTCTTTCTTTCTTTTTTAATTTATTCATTCTGAGAGAGAGAGACAGATGCATCCCCAACGGGTCCTCATCCCATCATTTGGCCCCAGTGCCACCATGCGCGTGTGTGTCTGGTGTTCCCAGGTATGTCTGCGTTACAAAGCCCACACCTTCCCATGTGGGTTCGATTGCCCTACCTCTGTGCCACCTCCTGTCTGTCTTTGATTAATGTATTGCCTATTCAAAGTTACAAGAGAAATGACTACTACAAGGTTGATAATGAAAGACGGCAGTTTGAGCTGTGCTTTTTATTTATTTATTTATTTTGGTTTTGCTATATGTTGCATACACTCGTTAGAGAAAGAGAGAGAGACAGAGAGAGGGAAAGTGAGAAATCACCCCTCAGAGGGGACAAACAGAACACAG
>NW_006159927.1:1747444-1760350 GCF_000334495.1 Tupaia belangeri chinensis | reverse complement strand
ATTTTTTCCCTCTTCCCCTTTTTCCCTCTCTAGTGAATGTGCTTCCAGTGATTTAAAAAAAAAATGAAAAACAAAAAACTCTTCAAGTAGCCAGTAGTAGTGTCTGAAATGGCACCTATCTTTTTATTATATATTTTTTTCTTTTCACGTTTTTCCCTTTATAAATTTTGATTGCCAGAGGGTACGTGTGCTTATCAGAGAAAGAGAGAATAAGAAAAGGTCCCCCCTGGTGGTTGACAGTCATGGCGCAATCCCTTCTCCTCTAGTTCTCTCTGGTTAGGATTTATAGCATGTGTGCTCACGTATCTCTCTCAAGCCAGCTGGGTCGGTATTTGAACTGTGGTTGGTTACGTGGGGTCTGGCTCCTTGAACCACGGTGCTATGGAGCTGGCTCTATTTTTTTTTTTAATGCCTTATTTTATTTTTGTTTTAGAATTACTTTATTTCATTTATCATTGTCATTATTATTTGTTTAATTTGACCAGAGAGAGAAAGGGAAAGTAGGAAAACAAGCAAAAACCTCTTAAAAAATAAACAAACCTGTAAGGTTGACTTTTAGTTTGTGCATTTTGAACTAAATGAGTAAGAAGGAAATAATAATCACTTTTTAGGAAGAAGTAGCTATGTCGTAGAACTGAAGTTGTAAAGAAATGGTTTTTATAAAATGTAGGCTGTGTTTAATTTTTGTACAATTAAAAAAAATGCACCAGAGGGTGCATACATTCACAAGAGAGAGAGAGAGAGAGAGAGAGAGAGATAGCACCCCCTGGAGGAGGGTCATTCTACAATCCTTTCTCCATTTCTCCTTCCTTTTGGGATTTTGGGCATGCATGCACATGTGCCTAATGTGTGTGTATGTGTTTTTTTTTTTTTTAATTTTACAATTAAATTATGAATTTATTTTGGTACAAAAACTTTTTGAAATTCATACATACATAGTTATCCCATTACACGTATTTCCCAATGTGGTTTTTCAAGCTGCCAGGTCCAGGACTTGAACTGCAGGGTCAGCCATGTCGAATCTAACTGCCTTCACCACACATCATGGGGGGCCCTTTTACAGTTTTATTATACCACCTTTCTAATGGGGGAGTGGGGTGGAACCTATGCACTTTAAAAAGAAACAGTCTTGGGATCAGCAGGTGGCGTGATGGTTAAGGCACTGGACTCCTACATGGCTGACTGTGGTTTGAATCCTGGACCTGGCAACCTCCTTTCTCACTTTCCTTCTTTCTCTCTGTCTCATTCTGGTCAAATTTCAATAAAATAAAATAAATTAAATTAAATAATAAAATTTCTTTTAAAAAAGAAAAAAATTAAAAAAATTTTTTTAAAAAAGAAAGTCTTGTTTCTTTGTGATTACAGGAACTTTTAAGTCTCTTGTTTCTTTGTGATAAAAGGAACTTTTAAGTCCATGTGAAGGTTCTTTGTTTTTTACATAATTATTTAATTTTTCTTTCTTTCTTTTAAAATTTGGCCAGAGAGAGACAGAGATAGAGAGAGAGCACAAGCCTTCAGGTCCGGTACCCGAACCATTGCAACTGGGTCAGGGAGAATGCTTTTATGTTTTTTTTTTTTTTTCCTTTAATTTTGCCACAGGACATGTGTGCACACCAGAGAGACAGAGAAGGAGAAAGAAAGAGCGTACTCTTTGTGGGCAATGGTCACACTACAATCCTTTCTCCTCTCGGAAATTTGGACACACATGTATACACATTTGCATGGTTTTCAAGCCTCCAGATTGGGGATTTGAACTGTGCAGTTGGCCATGGGGGATCCCACTGCCTTAATCACCATGCCACTGACTGGTCTGCATTTGTTTTTATGTGTCTTTAGTTTCTTTCAGTCATCTAAAATAGGCTTTTTACTATCCCCTCCACCTTTTATTTTTCTCTCATGAGTCTGTTGTCTTGTAGAAAATCCTATGTCTGGATCTTTCTGATAATTTCCTCATGGTGCCACTTAGCTGTTCTTCTGTTCCCTGTGTTTCCATATCCTGGAAGTTTGTCTAGAGGCTTGATTAGAGTCAGCCATGTCTTTTTGGCAAGGGTAGTTGGTAGGTGTGTTCATATGGTGTCCTGTCAGAAGGTACTTAACTGTTGTCCCACTCGGACTGCTCCTAGGGCTGGTCATCTGGGTAAGGTGGGGACTGCCTGGTGCAGGTAGATGTTTTTCCTGTCATCAAGTAAATATTCTATTCCCTGCCAACTTAATTTATTTGGCCAGTGGGCACACACGCTCACCAGAGAGAGACAGACACGCAGAGGTAAAACGCATCCCCCCCATGGGGCATGGTCACTCCACAATCCCTTCTCCATTTCTCCATCCTGTTGGGATTCAGGACACACATACATATATACCTGGCATGTTTTTTAAGCCACCAGGGCCAGGACTTGAACTACAGTCAGCTGTGTGGACTGGACTCTCACCAACTTTTACCTAATTGTGTTCATTGATGGTTTGTGTCTGATTCAATGATTGCATTGGGCCTTTTCTCTTTTTAATTGAAGCATAGCATCTTTTTTTTTAAATCTCTCTTTTTTAAAAATTGTATTTATTTATTATTATTATTTAATTTGACCAGAGAGATTCAGAGAGAGAGAAGGAGAGTGAGAAAGCAAGCCGCCAGGTCCAGGACTTGAACCACGGTCAGTCATGTGGGAGTCTAGCACCTTAACCACCACGCCACCTGCCGGCCCCAAGCATAGCATCTTAAATATTCAGTTTAATGAATTTTGAAAATGAGACCATGGAACCTTTACCTAAAGCAGGGTATAAATGATTCCTCTCACTTTTTGATGTCCCATTGTGCCCCTTTCTGAGTACTCCCCACTTTTCCCCTCTCCAGCCCTTTCTGACTTTAGTCACCTTAGTTTTGTCTGTTCTTATATTTATGTAGGTGGAATTGTGCAGTTCATGCATATTTAGTAGAACCTAGCTTCTTTGCATAATAAAATTCTTTTGAGGATCATCCATATTGTTTCAGGGGCCCATGAAACGTTCCTTTCTCTTGTGGAGTAGAAGATTACTTATGGGAACGCCAGTGTGTCCACTCTCCTGCTTTTTGACTCTCACAAGGTCGCCGTGGACATTCTTGTAACGTGTCCCTTTGAGGACACGTGTTTTCATTTATCTGAGGTAACTACCTAGGACTGGGGTTGCTGGTCCCAGGGTAGAAGTATGTTTAATGAGACTTGCCACAGTCACTCTGTCATTTTACTCAGCACCAGCAAAATCTGAGAGCTCTGACTCTTCCAGGCCTTCACCCATTTTAGTGTTGACAGCGTTTGACTTTACTTGTCTAAGGAATGAGTCAGGGAAGACTCTCAAAGACTTTTGTCATTGTATCAGTTTCCTGGGGTTGTTGTATCAAAGTACTACATATTGGGTGGCTTAAAACCACAGAAATGTATTGTCTCCCGGTTCTGGAGGTTAGAAGTCCAGATCAAGGTGTTGGCAGGTCTGTGCTCCCGCTGAAACCATGGAGGAGAATCCTTCCTTGACACTTGTAGCTTCTGTTGTTGACTGGGAATTCTCGGCATCCTTGGCCTGTCGATGCACTCACATTTCTGCCTCCGTCGGCATATGACCGAGAGTCTCCCTCTTCTGTGCTTGTGTCTGTGTCCACTTTTGTAAGAGACAAGGACATCAGTCATTGGATTAGGGGCCCTGTCCTATTCCAGTATGATCATATCTTAACTGATGACAGCTGCAGTGACCCTGTCTTTAAATAAGGTCACATCGTGGAGTCCTAGGAATTAGGACTTCAACTCTGATTTGAAAGGTCACAACTCATCCCATAACAGTAATAAGGAACTATATCAATTCATCTTTTTTGTTTGTTTGTTAGGTTTTTGCCATAGGGTGTGTATGCTCACTGGAGAGACAGAGAGAGAAAGAGAGAGACAGGGAAAGTGAGAAATAATCCCCCTGGGTGGGATGGCCACACCACAGTCTCTTCTCATTCATTCTCCTCTTGGGATTTGGGGTATGCACACACATGTGCTTTGTGTGGTTTTCAGGCCACAGGTCTGAGACTCAAACTGTAGTCGGCCATGTGGGAATCCAACACCTTAATCACCATACCACCTGCTGGCCCCAGATTAGTTCTTCTTTTAAAGTGGGAATTATGGAGGGCTGATAAGAATATATAACAGAATGTTGAAAATGAGGATGAAACGCTCAGAATGGATGTCTTTCCACAGCTTTCCTTTGGCTTGAGGCATCTCCTTAGATCACATGAACTCTGGGTCTTTCCTTCACAGTGTGAAATCTGCCATCCTACCTGGGAGCCGTTCGACTCACTCTGTTGACATTTATTTCGTGTCCTGTCACCCTACCAAATGGGTGACATGGAGCCTTTTGGGATTCCTTGTCAGCAGCCACAGAGCAGGTTATAGAGGGGCAGGAGGTGGAGAAACTCATCCTGTAGAGTCCCCATGTCCTGTTTTGTGGTCAGGCTTTGGGGGCTAGTGTTTTCTGGGTGTTGTTCCTAATCCCTTTTGTTTTACGGCGATTTCCCTGGGGCTCTAGAGCCTTCCTTTGCACATAAATACACGTACACTTTCTAGAGACATTCGGGGTTGCTGGATGAAACACTAGCATCTGCAGGGGAAAGACTTTATTTTCTTACAGTCATCTAAATAATTTAGCAGAGCAAGATTAGAACAGTAACTTTGTGTTCAGGTTTTCAAGACAGTTCGTATATATATTTAAATCACACGTTTCCTGATGTTGACTTGTTTTCTCTTTTTAAAAAAATTAGTACTTTTAAAACTAGGCAATATATACCACTCGGTACAAAATTCAAAAGATAGGAAGGTAAACATTGAAGCAGTTCCCCTACTCCTGTTTCTTAGCTTAACAGTGTCTTGGGTGTCCTATTGCTAGTTAACCATATGCAAAGGTAGATAAACTCACACAAGTGATAACGGACAGAAACGCTTTTCTCCTTTTTTAAAATTTGCTAGAGGACACATCTGCTCTCTAGAGAAAGACGGAGAGAGAGAAGGAGATGGGGAGAGAGAGCATCCCCCCAGGATGGTGGCCACACTACATCCATCTCCTCCATTCCCCTTTCAGGATTTTGGGCATGCATGCACATGCACCCAGCATATTTTTCAAGCCACGAGTCTGGGACTCCAACTGTGCAACTGGCCATGTGGGATCCAGCTGTCTTAACCTCCATGCCACTGGCTGGCTCCTGAAAGCACTTTTCTCTCTCTGTTTTTTTTTCCATTATATCTTGGAAGTGACTATATTTCAGGCTATTAGGCATAGTGCTGCCTCTTTTTAATGAGTGCACATCATCCCATAGTATAGAGGTGTCTTTTTAATATTTTTTACTGTCTGCAATATTTGTCTATTTATCAAGAGAAACTATTTATTGACCCATGTATTCATGTTTCATAGTTCAGGAACATAGAACTCAATCCCATGGCATTCTTTTTTTTTTTTTTTTTAAGAATTATTTATTTAAGGGACCAGCAGTTGGCATAATGGGTGTGTTACTGGACTCCGATGTAGTCAACCGCAGTTCAAGTCCCAGACCCAGTGGCTTGAACTCATGCCAGGTGCATGTGCGCCCAAGATCCTGAGAGGAGAATGGAGAAGGGATTGCGGTGTGGCCATCCACCCTGGGGGGTGATTTCTCACTTTCTGTCTCTGTCTCTCTCTGTCTTTCTGGCAAGTGCACATGCCCCATAGCAAACCCCCCCCAAAAAAAATAGAATTATTTATTTTATTTTATTTATTATTATTTTTAAATTTGCTATTGGGCACATGTGCTCACCAGAGGGGGGGGGGGAGTGAGAAAGCAAGCCACCAGGTCCAGGACTTGAACTGTGGTTGGCCATGTGGGAGTCCTATGCCCTCACCACCACCACACTACCTGCCTTATCCTCGTCTTGATATTCTTTACATTCCAAAAATCACTTTGTTCCCTGAAAGGTACCGGCCTCCTTCATCTCCTCAAAATCTATCATGGAATCATAATTTCTGTAGAAACTGTGTATGCCTTCTTTCTTGGTTCAGCCACAGCGCACTTGGCCAGAACGTTTTGTTAAAGCACTGGAAGCCGTGGTAGCTCTGGCCCCTCAACACCAATGTCCTTCCTGTTTGATGAAGAACTCTAGATAGGTCTTAATTTACTACAGCAGGTCTTTCTTGACAGACATTTTAGATCATTTCTAATGTTTTGTGCTTGAGCAAAAGGGAGTTTATTTAGATGCAAGCTGGTTTTGCTTTTCACTGAGCGCCAAGGTTTAGAGCTGATTTTAATCACCCCTAATTGTTACTCGATGAGAAATAACAAAATTGGGTTACAGCAGGTGGCATAGTGGTTAAGGCACTGGACTCCCAAGTGGCTGACTACGGCTTGAATTATGGACCTAGCGACATGAGACTCGTGCTGGGCACGTGTGCGTGTGTGCCCCAAATCCCAAAAGGTGAATGGAGGAGAAGGGATTGCAGCATGGTCATCATTCCCCCAAGGGGGTGATTTATCACTTTCTGTTTCTGTTTCTCCAAGGAGCACACATGCCTTGGAGCAAAAATCGCTTTTCAAAGAAGAAGAAAAAGAAAACCTGAGGGGCAGGAATCTTGGGGGTTGTTGTAACGTTCTGCCCACTGCAGAGAGTGGTTTCTTCTGGCCCGGGTAGATTGGTTATGAGTGCTGCTGTCTAAGAGGACAGGATTTAGAACGTTATAACTTTGCTATATGAAGAATTAGTAATAAGGCAATAATTAGTCTTCACCTTTTAAAAAAAAAATTTGCCAGAGGATGTGTGTGCTCACCAGAAAGAGACAGATTGTGGGCCACCCAGTGGCATGGTTGTTAAAGCAGCTGGTTCCCACACGGCCTACTGTGTGGTTTGAGGCCCAGACCCTGCGGCTTGGAAAACACACTGGGTCTGTGTACATGTGTGCCCAAAATCCTGAGAGAAAAATAGAGAAAAAGAGGTTGTGGCATGGTCATCTCCCCTTGGGGATGCTTTCTCACTTTCTCTCTTTCTCTCTGTCACTCCCAGTGAGTACATGTACCCTAAAATTATTTTTTAAAAAGTTAATAATATAAAGGAGATAGAGAAATAGACAGAGGGAGAAGACACCCCCTATGGGATGTGATCATGCTGCCGTGCTTTCTCCTCCATGCATCCATCCTGTTGAGATTTTGAACACACATGCACATGCCCTGAAGTGTTCTTTAAGCCACCGGGACCAGAGTCTAAACCACTCGGCCAGCCATTTGGGATCTAGCTCCTTTAGCCACTAGGCAAGAGGGTCAGCCCATCTTTACCTTTTTATGTGAGATGGTCCCTCAATGCCAGTGGACCAGAGTGAGGTTCAGCTTAGCTCCCTCTGAATACCCAGTTGCTGCCACACTATTTAAGGACTTCGACGTTTCTGAAATGACCTATCCTATGAACAGAGGTTTTTCTGTGTCTCTCCTCCAACTCCCAAGCTTCATATTTTTCCTTATAAGCCAAGTCTCTCAGCGACTGATTTTTCTCAACACTGTTCCTAAGGGTGGGAAGGAGTCTTCTCACTGTTAGTCTGTAAATGAGGAAAGTCCTTTGAAAAGCTCCTTTGAAACATATTTCCCTCACAGACCACCAGAAAATTTTTGCTATAGGGTATGTGCGCTTGCCAGAGAGATAGGCAGAAAGCAAGAATCACCCCCTGGGGGGATGGCCACTCTGCAATCCCTTCTCCTCCATTCTCCTCTTGGGATCTTAGGCACACATGCGTCTGGTGTGAGTTTTAAGTCACCAGGTCCAAGACACGAACCATGGTTGACTACATGGGAGTCCAGAGACATAGTCATTATGCTATCTGCTCTGCTGGTCCCACCACTTGGAATTTTGAAAACTCTTAACTTTTTTTTTTTAAGTTTATTTAGTTTTTCTTCCATGAGAGAGAGAGAGAGAGAGAGAGAGGCACTTCCAACAGAGTCTCAATGCCACTATCCACCCACAGCTTCAGCCAGCGCTGGATCATGGGTGACGTAGGCTTGATGTGTTCAGGGAGGTTTCTGGACACGAGACTGGGTCAGCCTTGCAAAGCAGTGCATTTTACTGCCGCATCACTGTCCAGCAGTAAGGTGAGAAACTAGTTTTGAGGGCTGGTGTGGGGCAAGTCCATTCTGTCAATCTGTAGAAACCCATTTCTGAGCTTGTGGTTTGGCTTGAATGTGAGATTTTGTTCTAGCCAGTGCTGCCAAGGGAAACTGCAACGTATTCATGGTGCTCTATAGGAAGGATGTGGGACAGTGGGATCTCAGTCTAATATGAGAAAGTACAGGTGGGGGGCCAGCAGGTGGCATGGTGGTTGAGGCACTGGACACTCCCACATGGCCGACCACGGTTTGAGTCCCAGACCTGGCAGCTTGCTTTCTCACTTTCCCTCTCTCTCTTTCTCTCATTCTGTCCCTCTCTTAAAATAAAAAAAAAAAATGAAAAAAAAAAAAAAAAAAAAAGAGTACTTAAAAAAAAAAAAAGAAAGAAAGAAAGTACAGGAGGGAAGTCACCACTTATCTTCGACCCAAGAGGAGACAGATATCAGTAGACTGAAAGTTGAGGATGGCTTCATATTATTCTAGATCCAGCCAGAGGAAGATAATGCGCCTTCAAAAATAGTTGAGAGGCCAGCAGGTGGCATAATGGTTAAAGTGCTGGACTCCCATGTGGTCAACCACAGTGTGAGTCCTGGACCTGTGACTTGAAACTCATACCAGGCGCCTGTGCATGCTCCAAATTCTTCTCCCAAGAGAAGAATGGAGGAGAAGGGATTGCAGAGTGGCTATTCCCCTTGGGGAGTGATTTCTTGCTTTCTGTCTCTCTGTTGAGCACATGTGCCCTATGACAAAAAATCTCTCAAAAAAATAAAAAATGTAGTCAAGATAGTTACTTTTACAAGTTGAGTGAAAGTCTGCAAGTTTGAGCTATCATTGAAGCCTCGGGCCCCCAGACCTCATTCAGAGGAAGGACTGCTTCTCCTGGAACCACAACTCCATCTCAGAAAGGGGAGGTAGCAAAGCGAGGTGAGCAATGATTTCTCTAGCCTCTATCTACACTGCAGTGGGGTACAGGATGGGGTGCACGGGGCTGCTTTGTGGCGAGACTGACTTCTATCTTATCAAAGCCTTAATCCATCCAGAACCTTCCAACGCTGCTCCTTTTACTCATGGGCCTTGGCTGTAGGGTGGAAAAAGCACCAGCTTTGGTCATAAAAAGTCTCACGTGTTTCCTCCCTGCCTCCCGCACTCAGTCCACTCGGGTGGCTCAGAGTCAGACCCACATGGACGTGTTTCTTGTGTATCAGTTGTGTCACCTCTGCACTTCAGTTTCCTCTTTTTACAAATCAGATTACCCTTACTCCATTCCTGTATGGTTAGAAGGAGTAAATGATCCAGTGAGAGGATGAGCTTTGGAAACTTAGGTAATACTGTGTTTCTTTTTTTCTTCTTTTTAGTTGTCAGAGGCCCATGTGCTCACCAGAGAGAGAGGAGGAAGAATGCCCTCTGGGGCATGGTCATACCAGAGTTCCTCCTCCATTTCTCCATGGTGTTGAGGTTTGGAGCTCACATGCATATATGAGTGGTATATTTTTCAGGCTTCTGTGCCTGGGGACTCAAACCACAGTTGACCATGTGGGATCCAGCTCTCTTAACTGCTGTGCTATGGAGCCTACCCAGTACATTTCATCAGTTCCAAGATGCTCATTATTTCTCACTCATATCTGAAGTCATGACACATTGTATTATATAATTGAAGACACCTCATAACAATAACTGGTGGCTTTGTTTCTTATTATAATATAAAATAGCAGTGATGGGGCCAGCAGGTGGCATAGCAGTTATGTCACTGGACTCCCACATAGTCAACCATGGTTCAAGTCCCAGACTTGAAAATCGTGCTGGGTGTGTGTGCATGTGTGCCCAAGATCTCAGGAGAATGGAAGAGAAGGGATTGCGGTGTGGCCATCCCCCACCTCAGAGGGCGATTTCTCATTTTCCCACTTGCTGTCTGTCTCTCTCTCTCCAGTGATCACCCACACTTTAAGGCAAAAACCTCTTTAAAAAAATAGCAATGAGTCTCCCAAACAATGATGGCCATAGTTCTTCTGAGATCGCTGAGCTCCCATTGGTTACAGGTTGGAAGTTGCTAGGTCTGACTGGAATCTCTCCTTCCCTGAGATTCCCTTTGGAGAGGGAGGAGGTGGGAGACAGCATTGATCTTCCACAGTAACCCCTGCATGGGTGCTCATGTTCCATCTCATTTTGTAGCAGCAGCTATCTGTGCTCCTTCCCACCCAGAGTTGCAAGTTGTGGCCAGAGATGTGCTACCTTAGCTTCAAATTCTCTCCAGCCGTTACTGTGAGCTAGAATTAAGTGCTTGTGAGAAGAACAGAAAGCTTTTTCTGCTGCACTTGAACAGGGAGTCTCGTGTTTTTTGTTTGTTTTGTTTGTTTTTGTCATAGGGCATGTGTGCTCTTTAGAGAAACACAGAGAGAGGGAAGGTGAGAAGTAACTCTCTGGGGGAATGTCCACACCACAATCACTTCTCTTTCATTCTCCTCTTGGGATTTTGAGCATATATACACATGGATCTAGTATGATTTTCAAGCCACTGGATCCAGGACTTCAACTGTGGTCAGCTGTGGGGGAATTCAGCGCCTTAACCATCACACCACCTGCTGGCCCCAAGTTTTGCTTTTTTATGCCTTCCGCCACATTCCTCTTTCTTCCAGGCTTCCCAGTCTGCAGTTCCCCATGGCCGGTTAATAGTACCTGGGGGCAGGAGTCCCTGGAGTCTGCTCTTGTTCTGTGTATATGTGTGTGTGTGTGTGTGTGTGTGTGTGTGTGTGTGTGTGTGAGAGAGAGAGAGAGAGAGAGAGAGAGAGAGAGAAAGAAAGAGAGAGAGAGAGATGTGGTCACAGAATTGCTCTTTTGCCCTGGGATGGCTCCACATGGTACTTTCCACGCTTCCCTGCGGTTTGTCTCTGCGGGTGGCTTCTCCTGGCTCAGTCCCTTGTCCCTTGACACAGTGGGTTCCCCAGGTGTGGAGAGAACCACTGGTGTTATGCAGGATCATTTCAGGGGCCATGTGGGCACACTGATTTTATTAAAATAACGCAGTCAACAGCAAATACCTACCCAACACCCCTGCTGTGTGTGCATGGTCGCACGTCTGGCCTTAATTGTGTGTGTATGTGTGTTTTTGTAATAGTCTTTATTTTGAAAAATATCAGCCTACCAAGAAATGATAAAAGCATAATAAATCCCCAAGTCATTGTCACACACATTAACTCCTTACTGACATTTTGCCTCCTTTGCCTTCTGTCTCTTTTGCTCTATTTTATATATATGTAAAATTCAGACATATGTATGTAAAGTATCTGAGTTCTTTTTTGTTTATTTAGCCACTTGAGAGTGAGTTGCAGTAAGTCTGAAGACATTGAGATACTTCGGCACTCATCCTAAAAATAAGGATATTGTTCCATTAACTATATGTAATGACCAAAATCAAGAAATTTAATGTTGATGCAATGCTATGATCTATGGGTATGTATTTTACCACTTGTCCTAGTAGCATCACTGTGTCTATAAATTTTTGCTGGAGGGCACATACACTTGCTAGAGAGACAAAAAGAGAGGGAGAGGGAGAGGGAGGAAACACCCTCGATGGGGAATGGTCGTGCTGCAGTTCTTGTCCTCCATCTCTCTCTCCTTTCAGGATTTTGGGCAGCCACACAAAAGCATCCAGTGTGTTTTTCGAGCCACTGAGTCCAGGACTCGAACCACAGGGTCAGCCATGTGGGATCCAGCTGCCTTTACCAGCAGGCCATAGAACCGACCTATCCCAGTAGCATCTCCTCAAGCACCTTTTTTTTTTTCCTTTTTTACTCTAGGATCCAATTCTGGGTTATATAATGCATGCAGTTATCATGTCTCTGGGTTCCTTTACTTTCAAAGAGTATAAGCCTATTGTGTAGAAGACCCTTTAATTTGGGGTCTATATTTTTCTAGTTATTTCCTTTTATGATAAATGATGATTTTCTATTTATGATAATGCATAGTTAACCTTTCAAAATAAATTCATCTAGGGACCAGTGGATGGCATAATGGTTACATCACCGGACTCCCATGTAGTCAACTGCGGTTTGAATTCCAGACCTGATGGCTTAAAACTCATGCCAGGCGTGTGTGTGTGTGTGTGTGTGTGTGTGTGTATGCCCAAAAATCCCAAGAGGATGGTAGAGGAGAAAGGATTGCAGTATAGCTATCTCCCTGGGGGGTAATTTCTTACTTTCTGTCTCTCTGTCTCTGTCTTTTTGGTGAGCGCACGCATCCTGTAGCAAAACTCTCTCTGTAGAAATAAAACAAAATAGGGCCAGCAGGTGGCCTGGTAGTTAAGGTGCTGGACTCTCCCATGGCCAACCATGGTTAGAGTCCCAGACCTGGTGGTTTGATCTCCACCTTTCCCTCTCTCTCTTTCTTTCTCTCTTTTACTATCTCTCTCTTGTAAGTGCATATGCCCTGTAGCAATTAAAAAGAATAATAATGATAAATAAAAATAAAATAAAATAAATTTATCTAAATTTCCAAAGCAAGTCAGCTTAAAGAAAAATAGGAAGTGAATACCAGTATAAAGAATTACAAAGATAGGGACCAGCAGTTAGCGTAATGGCTATGTTGCTGAACTCCCATGTAGCCGACCGCGGTTTGAGTCCCGGACCCAGTGGCTTAAACTCATGCCGGGCATGTGTGCGCGCCCAAGATCCAGAGAGGAGAATGGAGGAGAAGAGATTGCAGCGTGGCCATCCCATCTGGGGAGTGATTTCTTGTTTTCTGTCTCTCTGTCTCTCTCTGTCTTTCTGGCAAGCGCACACACCCTATAGCAAAAA
>NW_006159927.1:1744898-1747432 GCF_000334495.1 Tupaia belangeri chinensis | reverse complement strand
ACTCTCCAAAAAAAAAAAAAAAGAATTACAAGGATATGGCAAAAAAAGCAATGATTGTGTTTGGAGCACTGAAGTTTGGAACATTGAGTAAATCTGTAGACTGGCCATCCCTGATAGGGAAGGAGGCCTTGGGTCTGTGAGCTGGGGGTGCTCCCACCATCCCAGTGGGGCATCTGCTCTCAGTCTGGCAGCCAAGTGTTCCTCAGGGCTTCATGTCTATCTGTGCTGCGGATGTTGTCTGTCCCTGCCACATGTCTAGCCTGAATCCTCCAAGCTTTAAAGTCTCGTTGAAGTTCTGCCTCGCCTCGAAGCCTTACCCACAGGGAGCTGGCTAGACATCTGAATGGCCATCCATCCTTAATAGAATCCTGCTTTCTCCTCATGGGCTTTAGGGAATGATTTCTTCATTCTGTTCTTTGGTGACGTTCATGTCTTAGGTCTCCAACTATGCTCCAAGTCCTAGGAGGGCCTGGACCTGTTCTCGATCTCTGCAGTCTTCACAGCAGGGAGTCCTGGCCCTGAACTGGGAAGGTGGTAGGAAGCGCAGCCTCCCTCAGCTCTTGCTGTCTCTCAGGGTTACACCACATTTGCCTGACCTCAGCGGACCCACTCCCGGCCTCTTCCTGACTGCTCTCAGCTTTATTTTTCTATAGCGAGGCTTCAGGGTTCTGGAAGCAGAGTCAGTCCAATCCAGTCACCCCTGGGCCTTTCTCCACCTGACATACACATTGAAAACCTTCCATTGTCTACGGGAGTGATTTGCAGATAAGGGACAGAGACGAGACCCCTGGGGGATCTTCAAATGTGTATCAAGGTGACTGTTGGTTCCGTAAGGATTTTTAATTGTGTGTTTTCAGCTTCAATAATCCAGAAGACATTTTAAACATTTATTTATTTATCTCTTTATTATGATTTTCGAGCTACCAGTCCAAGACTCAAAGTGCGGTCAGCTGTTTGGGAATCCTGCACCTTGATCGCCATGTCACCTACTGGTCTCTGAAGACAATTTCAATAAAAGCTTGGGACCAGCAGGTGGCATAATGGTTACATCACTGGACTCCTACATAGTCAACTGTGGTTTGAGTCTCAGACCCAGCGGCTTAAAACTCATGCCGGGTGCATATGAGGAGAATGGAAGAGAAGGGAATGTGGCACGGCCATCCCCCCTCGGGGGCGATTTTTTGCTTTCTGTCTCTCTGGTAAGCGCATGTGCCCTATAGCAGAAATCTCTCTAAAAAAATGAATAAATAAAAGGTAAATAAATCAAAGCTTATTCTGGGTTATCTGGGTCACTGCTGAATGACTTATCCCGCTGTGTGATTTCAGTGCTTACATTGCTGTTTGGTTTGCTTCAGTGCCCAGAGGTCATCTGCAGTGGTAGGGTTCAGCTGGGCATGCTCATATCTGGCCTGTGGACACGTGTGTACACACACATGTGGCTTTCAGAAGCGCTGGCCATGAGCTAATGCCACATGCCTGAGCCTGGCTTACAGGGACCCCTTGGACAAGCCCTTGTTCACTTCTCCAGCCTCGGGTCTGACCCCCTTCCATGCCGATCTGTGTGTGGGCCCCCTCCTACCCCACACCCTTAGCGAGTTTCTTTTTACCTCTTCAGCCTCAGCTTGTCCTCTACAAGGGCTTCCCGGATTTCTGTAGGGATGAGTGTTTCTTCCTGAGTCTGCAAAGACTTCTAAGATGCTCAGTGACAGTGCTCCTCTAACTTTTTTTTTTTTTTTTGGCGGGGTTTTTTTTTTTTTTTTTGCTATAGGGCGTGTGAGCTCGCCAGACAGAGAGAGACAGAGAGATAGAAAGCGAGAAATCACTCCCCAAGGGGGATGGCCACGCTGCAATCCCTTCTCCTCCATTCTCCTCTTGGGATCTTGGGCACGCACGCACACGCGCCCAGCATGAGTTTTAAGCCACCGACTCTGGGACGCGAACCGCGGTCGACTATGTGGGAGTCCAGCGACATAGCCTTTACGCTAACTGCTGGTCCCTCCTCTTCCTTTTTTAAAAAAATACATATATATTTATTTCTTCCATGAGTTTGGGGGTGCACTCCAACAGGGTCCTCATGCCACCATTCACCTCCAGTTTCAGCCGATGTAGATCATGGGTATTAAAAACAGATCTAGACAAACTAAAATTTAGTAGAGTTTATTTAAAGCGCAGGCGATTTAAACTGGGCAGCCTCCCGGAAGATGGCTTTTGAGTGACTACGGCTAGCCACGCGGTTTACAGGGAATATATGTGGGCAAACGGAAAGTGACGTGTGCAGTGAGAAAGGGAGAGTGTCGTACAGAAACGTTGAAGCGAGGGAGTGAGGTAGAGAGATCTTTGGTTACCGGTGGAAGGTAGGCTGCATGAACAGCCTAAAAGGCAGGCTCTCCGTGACCACCTGAAGTGTGACTACTGTCATTGGGGATAACTTAGTAACCAGCCTAACAGGTATGCTTTTGGCTTATCTAGAGGGATCCAAATGTGGGAGTACGGCAGGCGGTTTAGACCAGAATACTTTAACATTGGCACGCACA
>NW_006159927.1:1727635-1744723 GCF_000334495.1 Tupaia belangeri chinensis | reverse complement strand
TGGAGGGATCCAAAGTGGGGAGTACGGCAGCCGTTTTAGACCAGAATACTTGAACATGGGCACGCACACGTAGCCCGTAGTACTCGTGGAGGTCCTGGACGCGAACCCAGGTCCCATGCCCCGTGAGTCCAGTTGCATCACCCCTGCGCCAGGCACAGGAGACAGGGCTTATCTCCTTGGTGCCCTCAAGGGTCACCTCTCTGCCTCCCCAGTCCCCTGTGAGCCCCCAGGGCCTAGGACTGTGCTCTCCGCCTTTTCAGGCTCCCGACATCCAGCTCAGTGCCTGGGACCCAAGAGGCAGCGGATGCACAGCTGCCCCATGCTTTTGTCCAGGCCTAGGACTTGTGGTCACACCAGACACTGCCCTTGGAGCTCCGCTCCTGTCACAGCCCCGCTCCGGTGTCTCGGCAGCCGGGAGATTTGCTGCTCTGAGTGCTTGTCGAGCTCAATTAGCGTCACCTGATTTCTCGGCTGGAGCCTGTCAGATCTGAGGGTACGTTTCTTCCCTTATGGGCAACTGTTTTACAAAAAAATACATAGAAATATATCAAAACTGTCAATTAAGATTCCAAATTCCTTAACACGCGCCTCACTGACGTAGAGCATCAGAGAGTCTGCAGGAGGTGCCTGTGGACGGTTCCGGACACACCGAGGGTTTTCGTGAACGACTCTCCCCGTGCAGGCCGCTCCCGTGGTCGCTTGGCGTCCTGACCTTGTTAGCAATGACGGCAGGGATCTGCATTGCCCTGCGTTTTTCTCAGCCAATCCGCTGCAGGGTCCTGCCAGAGGGGACCCCCCAACACACACACCATGGCCCTTTGTGGTCGACTCACTGTATGATGCTCATGCTCCCTGGAGCCCCTGGGCAAATGAATTGGCTTGAACTTGAACCCTTCTCTCTCTTGTGCTTGTTTGTGTATGGTAAACTTTCTGAAGATGTTTGAAAAGTAAATGTTTGAATTGCGCCTCCTTATTTGATCAACCTTTTGTATTCGTCAGCGCTGTCGGGCTGGAAAGGGGCTACTGGTTGTCTTGACAGCGGCAGGAGAGACAGACGCTGAGGATAACACCTTGGGCCAGGTGGTGGCACAGTGGTGACAACTGGACATACATGGGAAAGGTCCTGTGTTCATGTCTGGGACCTCCCTGAGCACACCAGGCTTGTGATCCTGGCTGGCTGAGAACGGGGGATGGATTGTGGCCTGAACACCCTGTTCGGGGGTCCCTGTCTCTCTTCCTCTCTCTGTTGCTTTCATGAAAGAAAGAAGAAAAGAGAGAGAGGGAGAAAGAGAGAAAGGAAGGAAGGAAAGAAAGGAAAGAGAGAGAGAGAGAAAGGAAGAAAGAGAAAGGAAGAAAGAAAGGAAGAGAAAAAAAAACAGAAAAAGAATAAAGAAAAAACATTTGAAATGAAGGCATCTTAGTGGCTCTTTGCATTTTGGCTGTTTCCTAATACTCCTCTGGCAGAAGCTGTCTTTTCACATAGAAATTAATTTAATGTGAGGGATTTTTATTTTTTATTGTTATTATTTTTGCTAGTCGAACCCTGCATGATCTCTCCTGAGAATCACAATGAAGGAGACCATAGAGCTTGGGAATTCTGTTGTCTAAGATCTTATACTTGCGTGGGACAATAGTGACAGCTGTTTTATAAAAAGAACTTTGTTTTTCCTATTTAAAGAAGTAATATACACTCAAGGAAACACGGAAGATTCAGAAATGCTACAAATGAAAAAGGCACAGTCTCTACACCCTGAGATGGCCGTTGATACCACTTTTCTTCTCTTTTCTTCTGTGTTTTTCCTCTGCACATATAAGACTTTTACATTTTATTTTATTTTTTGCTAGTGTGTGAATATGCACAGGCACATGTGTGCACCAGAGAAACACTTTCAGCAAGATCTTGTCATGTCTTGAACTCCTTTCTCAGCCCTCCATCTCTTCAGGATTCTCGGAGCCCCATGTGCACACCTGGCATGTTTTCAGGTCAACCCAGGGATCCAAACCCTTGATAACCTTATGGCTTCCATCCACAAGAGCACTGCATTACCACTGGGCCACACTTACATTTTAAATGTAGCTTTCCATTTCTTTCACTAATAAAAAGAGCATAAACAGCTCACCATGTCAATATTTATTTTACCATACATAGGTACTGTGTTTTACTTAATCAATCCCTCGAACATTTAGTTTAGTTCCAGTGTCGTCTTACTAAGAGTTATCCTGTGTTAAGCATCTTTATTCATGCATCTTTGCTGGCATCGCTTATAATTTCCTAGGAACACATTCTGAGAAATAAAATTCTTGAAGTAAAGGGAATATATGCTTTTATTTCATTTTTGTTTGTATGCTGTAAGGCATGGGCACTCACAGAAGAGAGACAGAGAGAGAGGAAAAGTGAGAAATCATGCCCCAGGATGGGTAGCCATGCCACAATCCCTTCTTCTCCAGTCTGCTCCTGGGATTTGGGGCACAGACACACATGCGCCTGGCGTGATTTTCAGGCTGCCAGGTCAGGTACTTGAACCACGCAGTCTACCATGTGGGATCCAGTGGCTTAATTTCCACATCACCTGCTGGCACATGAATATACACTTTAAAACAAACAAACAAAACAAAGAATAGATCAATTTAATCAATGTCATTCATATAGAAAATGAACACTTACAGTCTACAATCCAATCATCTGGAGGCCATGATAACAGCTGGAGATCCTCCTTCAAATTCCCCTTTACTTTCCCATGGGTGAGGTCACGTCATGCATGCCAAGAAACAGTGGCTTAGAACATAAGTCTGAGCTGCACTTCCCTGGTTCTAGCCCCTTCCCTGCCACGTAGCAGTCACATGGCCCTGGCAAGTTGCTAGTGGTCTTGGCCTCGGTGATTCTCCTCTACAAAATGCGGACAATAAAAAGTACCTACCTGATAGAGTTGTAAGAAAATGGGTCATGGTAGAATAGCCCCTGGCACACAGCAAGTGCCATGTATGTATTCACTATTATTTTATATCTACTTTTGACTTCCCGACTCACTCTGCATATCAGTGATTATGGGTCCAATTAGTCTTTCCTCTTTTAATTCATGAGACAGTACATGCATATGAGACACACACACACACACACACACACACACACACACACACACACACGATGGCCTTCCATCAAGTCTGGCCACACTGTGATCCCCTCCCTGCAGTCCGCCAGCCCCTCAGGTCTTGGGCGCTCATGCATGCTTATGTCCAGCACGTCTCAGGCTGACCAGCCAGGGATTCGAACTGCAGTCGCTGTGTGGGATCTGGCTTCTCTTGGTTAGTGCATTATGGCTGCACCCTGGTGTTGGCCCTATAATGTTTATTTTTTTTTTAATTTTATTTTTAGGTTGTTTTTTTAAAGAATTATTTTTTATTCAATTTTGTTTATTCATTCATTTATTTTAATTTGACCAGAGATAGAGACACACAGAGAGAGAGGAAAGTGGGAAAGCAAGCTGCCAGGTCCGGGACTTGAACCGTGGTCAGCCATGTGGGAGTATCCAGTACCTTAACCGCCCCACCACCTGCTGGTCCCCGGCCCTGTAATGTTTTAATAAGAAAAGTATTTCACAGAAAAACTTGCTAATGGTTAGAAAGACATTTAGAATGAATAGTAAATTTTCTGGCTGCCCTGTAGCACAGTGGTTACACAATGCACTGGGAGCCAGATCCCACATGCTCACTGGTGGTTCAAATCCTGACCCTGGAGGCTTGAGAAACGTAGCATGTGTGTGTGTGTGTGTGCCTGTGCCCACCCAAAATCCTGATAGGGTGGAAAATGGAGGAAAAAAGGATTTTGCCATGGCCACACTCCGTTGCGGGGTGCCCGCTTTCTCTGTCTCTGTCTCTCTCTCTCTGGCAAATGCACATACCCTCTGGCAATTAAAAATATTAACAAGCAAATAAACTAAAGTAAATCTTCCTCCTCCTCAAAACCCTGGTCTTCCTCCCAGAGGCAATCAGTGTGAGCAGTGTTTTGTGTTCTAGAAATTCCACCTCTGTACAAATATACAGCCTCTTGGCTTTCCAGCAGTAAGAGTGTAATTAAAACACTGCTCTGTGACTCGCCTTTTTCACATAACAGCATGGAATGGCTTTCATTTTTCTTAGCCTGTCTGAGAATATTTGGCAGTAATAACCCTTCAGTGGTGAATGAGCTTGTGAGTAAATCCTTGAACAGAATGCTTCTTGTAATATGTAGGGGGCAATTATTTTCTGTCCAGCTGCCAAACCTCTGCAAGGACTTCTCTAAAAAGTCACACACAAGTTCAACCTAGTAGTTTCTTCTGCCCATCACTTCATGCAAACCAAACCTCTGACAGAACTCGGTGAATATGGCATTTCAGAGTTTGGCAGCTTGATGGACTAGTTGTGGGTTAGTGAGGGGAGATAGTCTCCCTTCCTGGGGCCCAGTTTCCTTGTTTTCTAAAGGTTGATTTATGTATTTCATGCGTGAGAGAGACAGAGACAGAGAGACGGCACCCCCAGCACAGATCATGGGCACGCAGAGTACTCTGGCGGGGCTTGGTTCTCGGGACGGGAACCGCTAACCTTCAGTGGGGCTCTGCCACACACAGCACCACATTTCCCAGCCATGCCACCACCCGGTCCCAGATTTCCTCATTATTATTTATTTATTTTAGAGATTTTTGCTATAGGGTGCTGGAGAGACAGGGAGAAACAGAAAGAGAGAAATCGCCCCCAGGGGGATAGCCACACCGCAATCCTTTCTTCTCCATTCTTCTCTCGGGATCTTAGGCGCACATGCACACAGGCCCAATCTGAGTTTTAACTTACCAAGTCTGGGACTCAAACCGTGGCTGCTGGTCCCAGTTTCCCCATTCTTAAAATGAGGAATTGTATTATATGATCTCGGGGGATCCTCACAAGGCCAAGACCCCTGTCTCATTTCCCACCGTGTCCCCTACTCCTAGGAGAGCACCCAGGATCGCAGAGGGTCATTGTGAATCCCTGCTCCCTTTCAGCTCCATCCTCCCACCCTTTTCCAATCCTCATCTCCTTTAGCAGAGTCTGATGGGACAGCATCCCTGATGGCACAGAGGACCAGGAAGAGAGACGGGCATTGGCTGAGAGGAGAAGGGAGGGGCTTCTCAGAACTCCACTTGGGAGCCAGTTGGCTGGTGTGTGTGTCCAGCTCCATTGTTAAAGGGCCCACCTTGGAGCCAGCAGGTGGAGTGGTGGTTAAGGACACCGGACGCCCACATGGCTGACTATGGTTCGAGTCCCAGACCTGGTGGCTTGTCTTCTCACTTTCCCTCTGTCTCTGTCTCTCTCGGGTGAGTGCATGTGTCCTATAGCAAATTAAAAAATGACAATAATAATAAGTAAAATGAAATGAATCATTATTTTTAAAACATAATAGTGAAGGGCCCACCTCATTACTAGGAGAAGCACTCACTCTGGTGGTTCTCACTCTGCAACTGACAGACCTCATCTCAAGATAAAACTCCTGTGAGGGCTGGCCCCGTAGCCTAGTGGCTAAAGGAGCTAGATCTCACATGGCTGACCACAGTTCTATCCCGAACCCCAGCAGCTTGAAAAACATACCAGGAGCATGTGCATGTATGCTCAAAGTCTCAACAGGGTGGAGAAGTGGAGAAGGGATTGCAGTGTGACCATGCCCCATTAGGGAATGCTTTCTCCCTCCATCTGTCTGTCTCTTTGTCACTCTGCATGCGCCCTCTAGCATTTAAAAAACAGCAAAACTCTTGTTAGACAATAACAGCAACTACTTATAAACGGTGCTAGGTGCCTGTGAGTATTGTTTCATTAATCCTCACAATGATTTCTGGAGTGGGCACATGCTGTGATAGGTCACCTGGGCTTGTCTTCTCACTTTCCCTCTGTCTCTGTCTCTCTTGGGTGAGTGCATGTGTCCTATAGCAAATTAAAAAATGACAATAATAATAAGTAAAATGAAATGAATCATTATTTTTAAAACATAATAGTGAAGGGCCCACCTCATTACTAGGAGAAGCACTCACTCTGGTGGTTCTCACTCTGCAACTGACAGACCTCATCTCAAGATAAAACTCCTGTGAGGGCTGGCCCCGTAGCCTAGTGGCTAAAGGAGCTAGATCTCACATGGCTGACCACAGTTCTATCCCGAACCCCAGCAGCTTGAAAAACATACCAGGAGCATGTGCATGTATGCTCAAAGTCTCAACAGGGTGGAGAAGTGGAGAAGGGATTGCAGTGTGACCATGCCCCATTAGGGAATGCTTTCTCCCTCCATCTGTCTGTCTCTTTGTCACTCTGCATGCGCCCTCTAGCATTTAAAAAACAGCAAAACTCTTGTTAGACAATAACAGCAACTACTTATAAACGGTGCTAGGTGCCTGTGAGTATTGTTTCATTAATCCTCACAGTGATTTCTGGAGTGGGCACATGCTGTGATAGGTCACCTGGGCAAGGCCACACAGGTTACAAATAGTGGAACCAAGCATTGAATCCAGGTCTGTGTGAAGACATACTCCACTTATCCCCGTGCCATGAGCATGGGTCATAATATGAGGAAGTGGGATCAATTCTCTCTTTGGCTGTCAGTAACCTGTACTGTGTGGCCCTGGGCAAATTCCTTTATCTCTGGGATTCCTATCTTCATTTGAACAATGAGAAAGGATTTGTATTATCTGTAAGACCTTCGGGCTCTGCATGTTAGAATTTCGGGGTATCAGGGTACATATGCTGTATTCCAAGGGTTTGAAGAAAGTCTAAGGAAGGGACTAATTGCAAAAAAATATAGGAAACCAACAAGGAATGGGGAGGAACAAGTAAATCTGTTACTACCAGGCCTGGAGAGGTAGGAAGAGGGACAGGAGGTCCCGGAACTCCGTGAGTGCTGAGCCAGACGGAGAGGCCACTTCTACCCCGCTCACCCGGCGGTTCCTCCCTTGCACCTGCTCACAGTGGCAGCTAGGTGGCGATGTGTTCACTTTCCGGGCAGAGCTGGCAAACAGCAGCCCAAGGACGTGGCTGGGCTGGCACCTGCACCTTGAGGGAAGAATGCAGTGACAGTGCGACAGGCACCTCCTGAAGGGGGAGTGGACAGTAGTAGGAACCGTCCAGCATCCAGGAACCAGCAGATGCCCTGCGACCAGGGTTTTACCTTCAAAACCAGGAAAAGCGAGCAGGCTCAGCCCTCCTTTGCATTGCGTGGGTCGTTCCGATGTCTCTGCAGCCTTTCCTGGCATCTTTTCTTGTGATGAACCTGCCTGAACACTGCTGCCTCTAGAATGAATTTCCCTAGAAATAATTGTCCTCGCTCATGGAGCAGTTCCCTTGGACTCTTGATTCTGGGTCACTCCAAAAAGTTGATCGAGAGGATTTTTTTTTAAGTGTTGCTATAAGGCACATGTACTGGCCAGAGGGAGAGAGAAAGTGAGAATTCACTCCCCAGAGGGGATGGCCATGCCACAATCCCTTTTCCTCCATTCTCGGGAGTTTGGCTACCTACACCCATATACCCAGCGTGATTTTCTAACCACTGGATCCAGGACTCAAATCATGCACTTGACCATGTGGGATCAGCTGCCTTAATCTCCATGCCACCTGCTGGTCCCAAGCAAGAAGAGTCAGTAGAGGAGAAGCAACATTTTAAGAGCCATTTAGTTCTGAGTGTCAGCACAGGGCGAGTTGGTAAGTGGTTTCTCGGAGCTGTGTCCCTTCCTGGTCCCTACTCTGCCTGCCTGCCTGCCTTTCAGGTCACCCTCATGATCCAGACGCGGCTTCGAAACCCTCAGGGCTACCTGGTTCCCCCGTACCCAGCCCCAGTGTCTGCCTTATACTGTGTCACCCACGATGCTGGGCAGTGGGGAGTTGTACCTGTTGTCTAGGCCTGTCTTGGCTACCCATCCCACCGTGGCTGCTCCTGAGCATGCGGAGGGCAGGCTGGGTGCACCAGGCAGCAGGGCTTAGCATGGCCTTTTCTCTGCTCTCAGTAGGCGAGGACCGGCTGTCAGACTTCCTACAAAACAACCAGTAAGTAGTGGGGACTTTAAAAACATTCTGCTTTATGCTGGCTCTGTGGAGCGGTGATTAGGCACCGTTTAGATGAAGACAGATGCCTCGTGGTCGACTGGGTTCAAGCCCCAGCCCTCTTGGCTTCAGGCTGGGCCCAGGATCCTGAAGGGATGCAGAACTGAGGAAAAAGGATTGCAGCGTGACCAGGCCCTGCCCTGTTGGAGAGCGTGTTTTTGCTCTCTCTCACTGTCTCTCCCTCTTGGTCTTGGTTGATCCAAATGTTAACAGCTGCATTAACAAATGTTTTCTATGTGTGAATGAAAATAAATGTAGGCTCTTATTTTCTTTCTTTCTTTCTTTTTTTTTTGGAGAGATTTTTGCTATAGGGCGCATGCACTTGCCTGAAAGACAGAGAGAGACAGAGAGACAAGAAGCACTCCTCCTTGCCCTGGGGGATGGCCATGCCGCAATCCCTTCTCCTCCATTCTCCTCTTAGGATCTTGGGCACGCACACACACGCACCCAGCGTGAGTTTAAGCCACCGGGTCCGGGACTTGAACTGCGGTCGACTACATGGGAGTCCAGCAACATAGCCATCACACTAACTGCCGGTCCCAAAAATCCCTGTTTTGACCTACAATTCCCACTGCCTCTGTGCAGTCACTGTGGGAGTGCCTGTAGGAGGAAGCCTGGCATCGTGAAGATACAGAGTTAGTTTTTAAAAAATCTTTTTTAAAGATATGTATTTATTATTATTTTTAAAATATTGCTATAGGACACATGCTCGCCAGAGAGGGATGGGGGGCAGGTGGGGAGGGGGAAGGAAGGTGGGGGAGGAGTGAGAAAGTAAGTCACCCAGTCCAGGACTAGAACCATAGTTGTTCATGTGAGGGTCCAGTGATGCAACCATCATGCCACGTGCTGGCCCCCAATTTTTTTTTTTTTAAGAATTGATGGGGGGCAGGTGGGGAGGGGGAAGGAAGGTGGGGGAGGAGTGAGAAAGTAAGTCACCCAGTCCAGGACTAGAACCATAGTTGTTCATGTGAGGGTCCAGTGATGCAACCATCATGCCACGTGCTGGCCCCCAATTTTTTTTTTTTTAAGAATTATTTATTTAATTTTATTTATTCATTCATTTTTTTAAGAATTATTTTATTTAACTTTATTTATTTATTTATATTTGACCAGAGAGGGATAGAATGAGAGAGAGAGAGAGAAAGTGGAAAAGCAAGCCACCAGGTCTGGGACTCAATAATAATATGCCAAAAAAAAAAATAATAATAATATGCCACCTGTGGCCCCTATCATTCATTTATTTTAATTTGACCAGAGAGACACACACACACACACACACACACACACACACAGAGAGAGAGAGAGAGAAGAATTATTTATTTTATTTCATTTATTATTATTATTATTATTATTATTATTATTATTATTAATTTGCTATAGGGCACATGTGCTTACCAGAGAGACACAAAAAGAGAGAAAAAGTGAGAAAGCAATTAGATTTTTTCTCTCAAGGACATGAAGGATATTTGAATTGTGAACAAAATGTATCTGACACATCTGTCATAGGACTTGGTGAGAAATGCAACTCAAACCAATTGAAGTGAACGTGGGAATTTATCATTTTATGTAACAGAATAAGTTAGGGCTGTCTGGCAGGGGATCCCGTGTAGCTGTTTGCTCCCCTCTTGGCTGCAAGGTGCCTGTGGGGTTCCCCCCTCACTGAGGAACCCCGGGGGGGGCAGGAGAAGGCCTCTTTTCATAAGTTTCATACTTATTCGAGAACTGAGGTGTTGGCTCTGATGGGTCATCCTTGACACAATCTCAGTGGCCAGAAGGATGGACCAAGGTGCTGGTCAGGCCTTGGTCACATGACGGAGCCGGGGAGCAAGGCTGTCCTCAGGCAGACCATGCTGTCTGTGAGGCTGGCGGGGCTCCTGGAGGGCATTTGGGGTGCTCTAGTCAAAAGAAGAGTGATATTGAATGATCCAAACGTCCAAGCCCAGGGCTCCCCACTGTCTCATGAGAAAGTGAGAAGCCAGGCCAGCAGGTGGCGTGGCGGTTAAGGCACTGGATCCCACGTGGTCTAGTCTAAGGTTTGAGGCTCAGACCCAGCAGCTTGAAAATCACACTGCGCATGTGTGCGTGTACGCCCACAATCCTGAGAGGATGATGGAGAAGAGGTTACAGTGTGGCCATCCTCCTTGGAGGAGTGACTTCTCACTCTCCCTTTCACAGTCTCTCTCTGTCTCTGTCTCTGTCAAAGAACACATGTGCCTTATAGCAAAAAAAAAAAAAAAAAAAGAGGGAAGCCAAACAAATGACCAGCCCTGGAAGAATGGCTCAAATGGTGCCCTATTCCTAAGGTGGAGTATCATGCAGCCATGAAAACGTACATTACAATTAAGTTTATGCAGAACGTTTAATGATAGGGTTTATGCTAGACTGTGTAGTAAAAACAGGTTATGAATTACACATGCAGTGTGGTTTCAACTGTGTAAAGTGTATTTATGCTTTGAAAGGAAATACACAGAAATATTCATAGTAATTATAGCAATATGGGAGAATTTTATTCTGTAAATTTTTTCTTTACATTTTAAAGGGCCCATTATATGCATACTGAAGAAGTAAACATGAATTAAAAAAAAAAAAAAAAAAAAAAAAAAAGACGCAAAAGCACAGTATCCAGGTGGGGGTCAGAGTGCGGGAGTGCGGGAGTTTTAAACGTTTTTGTTTTTTTGGAGAGGTTTCTGCTATAGGGCACGTGTGCTCACCATAAAGACAGACAGAGACAGAGAGACAGAAAGTGAGAAATCACCCCCCAGGGGGGATGGCCATGCTACAGTCCCTTCTCCATTCTCCTCTTGGGATCTTGGGCATGCAGGCACATGCGCCTGGTGTGAGTTTAAGCCACTGGTTCCGGGACTTGAACTGTAGTCGACTACATGGGAGTCCAGCAACATAGCCAACTGCTGGTTCCAAGGGAGGTTTTGTTGTTGTTGTTGTTTTGGAGAGGTTTTTGCTATAGGGCACGTGCCAAGGGAGTTTTAAACTTTGAAGAAAGCTGCAAGCAGGTCTAGTTCCAGCTGGAAGGAAACCATGGGAGGTGTGGCTGGGGGCAGGCTACAGTTTTCTCATCTAGAAAAGGGGAGTTCATCCTCCTCTTCTTGGCGAGCACCACGTGGGCTGAAGCAGCCGGGCCGGAGTCAGGTAGGCCGTAGGAGCACAGTTCCCAGGAGTGGGCAGGAAACACACCGTTGAGTGAAGGACTCTAACCCTGATCACATCCAACTGCAGCCTCATGTGAGACCCCAAGTAAGAATGCCTAGCTGGGCCCAGTCAAGCTCCAGAGCTGTGGCAGATAACAGCAATGACTTGCTGTGGTTTTAAGCTACGATATTTTGGCACTTGGTCATGCTTCAACAGATAACCAGAAACAATTACACTTTTATTTTTAAAGAATTAACTAATTTCATTATTATTATTTTGTAAAATTTGCTATGGGACGCGTGTGCCCACCAGAGAGAGACAAAGTGAGAAAGCATGCAACCAGGTCTAGGACTCAAACCATGGTCAACCATGTGGGAGTCTAGTGCCTCAACCAGCATGCCACCTCTTGGCCCCAATTTTTTAACAGGGCTTTTTTTTTTAAGTGTTTTTAGGTTTACAGCAGAATCAAGCAGAGGGTACAGAGGTTTTCATACAGTCCCAGTCCCCACTCATGGATTACCTAAACATCCCCCACCTGAATGGTCCACTTGATTTAACTGGTAAACCCAATATTATGTTTTAATGTTAGGGCACATGTGCTCATTGGAGAGAGAGATAGAGACAGATAGAGCTAGAGGGAAAGTGATAAAGCATCCTCCAGGGGTGAGATCACATCACAATCCCTTCTCTTCCTTTCTCCTCACAGGATTTTGGCCAGGGCTCCCCACTGTCTCATGAGAAAGTGAGAAGCCAGGCCAGCAGGTGGCGTGGTGGTTAAGGCACTGGATCCCACGTGGTCTAGTCTAAGGTTTGAGGCTCAGACCCAGCAGCTTGAAAATCACACTGCGCATGTGTGCGTGTACGCCCACAATCCTGAGAGGATGATGGAGAAGAGGTTACAGTGTGGCCATCCTCCTTGGGGGAGTGACTTCTCACTCTCCCTTTCACAGTCTCTCTCTGTCTCTGTCTCTGTCAAAGAACACATGTGCCTTATAGCAAAAAAAAAAAAAAAAAAAAAAAAGGAACAAAAAAAAGCTAGATGGTAGCATAGGTATTTCCTTCATCCTTTCATTCAAGAAATATTTACTAAGTGCCTACATATTACCAAACGCTATTCCTGGAGGTTGATATATCCACAAGTAAAAAGTCAGAAAACCATGGTAGGTTTACAACTAGGAGCTTACTTTCTAATGTTGATGTTAAGACTAAGTCCACTAGGTCTGTGGGGTTTTCTTATTGCCTTTATTCACAGAATGACCCAGAAGATTTCCTATTTCCATACAAGAAAATAAATGACAAGCAATCTAGGCAAAAAGTCACAAAGAGAAGAAAAAAAAAAAAAAAGCCAAGCTGCAAAATGACCTCCATTCAGGCCCAGCCTTTGTGGAGCAGTTGGTACTGGACTGTAGAGCTGGAAGCCACACGCTGACCGAGGTTCATGTCCCTGGCCTGATTGGTCCTAAGCACATGTGCATGCATGCCCAGCATCCTGTTGGGCCGGAGGACTGAAAGAAGGGGATTGTGGTGTAACTGAGCCCTAGGGAGGGTGCTCCTCACCGCACCCCACCCCATCTCCCTCTCTGATGCACATCATGCCATCTCTATCATGAATGAGAAAACAAGATGATTTTCCCTTGACCAGCGTGTGGCTGTGCAGTATCCAGGTGGGGGTCAGAGTGCGGGAGTGCGGGAGTTTTAAACGTTTTTGTTTTTTTGGAGAGGTTTCTGCTATAGGGCACGTGTGCTCACCATAAAGACAGACAGAGACAGAGAGACAGAAAGCGAGAAATCACCCCCCAGGGGGGATGGCCATGCTACAGTCCCTTCTCCATTCTCCTCTTGGGATCTTGGGCATGCAGGCACATGCGCCTGGTGTGAGTTTAAGCCACTGGTTCCGGGACTTGAACTGTAGTCGACTACATGGGAGTCCAGCAACATAGCCAACTGCTGGTTCCAAGGGAGGTTTTGTTGTTGTTGTTGTTTTGGAGAGGTTTTTGCTATAGGGCACGTGCCAAGGGAGTTTTAAACTTTGAAGAAAGCTGCAAGCAGGTCTAGTTCCAGCTGGAAGGAAACCATGGGAGGTGTGGCTGGGGGCAGGCTACAGTTTTCTCATCTAGAAAAGGGGAGTTCATCCTCCTCTTCTTGGCGAGCACCACGTGGGCTGAAGCAGCCGGGCCGGAGTCAGGTAGGCCGTAGGTGCACAGTTCCCAGGAGTGGGCAGGAAACACACCGTGAGTGAAGGACTCTAACCCTGGTCACATCCAACTGCAACCACATGTGAGACCCCAAGTGAGAATGCCTAGCTGGGCCCAGTCAAGCTCCAGAGCTGTGACAGATAACAGCAATGACTTGCTGTGGTTTTAAGCTACGATATTTTGGCACTTGGTCATGCTTCAACAGATAACCAGAAACAATTACACTTTTATTTTTAAAGAATTAACTAATTTCATTATTATTATTTTGTAAAATTTGCTATGGGACGCGTGTGCCCACCAGAGAGAGACAAAGTGAGAAAGCATGCAACCAGGTCTAGGACTCAAACCATGGTCAACCATGTGGGAGTCTAGTGCCTCAACCAGCATGCCACCTCTTGGCCCCAATTTTTTAACAGGGCTTTTTTTTTTAAGTGTTTTTAGGTTTACAGCAGAATCAAGCAGAGGGTACAGAGGTTTTCATACAGTCCCAGTCCCCACTCATGGATTACCTAAACATCCCCCACCTGAATGGTCCACTTGTTTTAACCGGTAAACTCAATATTATGCTTTAATGTTAGGGCACATGTGCTCATTGGAGAGAGAGATAGAGACAGATAGAGCTAGAGGGAAAGTGATAAAGCATCCTCCAGGGGTGAGATCACATCACAATCCCTTCTCTTCCTTTCTCCTCACAGGATTTTGGACATACACCCAGCATGTTTTTCAAGCTGCCAGTTCTGGGACTTGAACTGTGGCGTCAGCCATGTGGGATCCAGTTGCCTTAACCATCAAGCCACCGCCTGACCTTACACAGTATTATCTCCCAAAGCTCATGGTTTACATGAGGATTCATGCTTGGCGTTGTACCTTCTGTAGTTTGACAAATATATAATGACAGATATCACCTTTATAGCTTCGTACAGAATGATTTCACTGTCCTAAAAGCCCCCGTGATCTGCCTGTTCACCCCTCCCTCCCCACAGACCCCTGGCAACCACCGATGTTTTAAGTATCTCCAAACATAATTTTGCCTTTTTCAGAATGTCAGATACTTGGAATCACACAGTAGGTAGTCTTTTGGATTGTCTTCTTTCACTTAACAATATGAATTCAAGGTGCTTCCATGTCTTTTCATGATTTGATAGCTCATTTCTTTCTTTTTTTTTGGAGAGGTTTTTGCTATAGGGCGCGTGCACTTGCCAGACACACAGAGAGAGACAGAGAGAGACAGAAAGCGAGAAATCACCCCCCAAGGGGGATGGCCACGCCGCAATCCCTTCTCCTCCATTCTCCTCTCGGGATCTTGGGCACGCGCACACACGCACCTGGCGTGAGTTTAAGCCACCGGGTCTGGGACTCGAACAGCAGTCGACTACGTGGGAGTCCAGCGACATAGCCATTACACCAACTGCTGGTCCCCTAGCTCATTTCTTTTTTAAACATTTATTTATTTATCTACTTATTTGCTGTGATTTTCAGGCCACCAGGTCTGGGACTTAAACGACAGTTGGAATCCAGTGCCTCAACCCCATGCTACCTGCGGGCCCTAGTTCATTTCTTTTCTTTCTCATTCTTTTTTTTTTTTTTTTTTTTTTTAAAATTACTTATTATTATTATTGTTATTTTAATTTGACCAGAGAGAGACGAAAAGTGAGAAAGCAAACCGCCAGGTCCAGGACTTAAACCATGGTGGGCCATGTGGGAGTCCAGCACCTTAACCACCAAGCCACCAGCCAGCCCCGCTCATTTCTTTTTAATGCTGAGTAATTTTCCACTGTCTGGATGTACTACAGTTGATCTGTTTACCTATTGCAGGATATCTTTGTTACTTCCAAGTTTTGGCATAAATATCCACGTGGAGATTTTTGTGTGGATATACATTTTCAGTGCATTTGGGTAAACACCAAGGAATACAGTTGCTAGATCCTGTGGTAAGAGAATTTAAAAAACAACAACAACAACAACAACAAAACAAATTGCATTCCAAAGTGGCTGTACCACCAGCAGTGAGAGTTCCCGTTGTCTCACTTCCTCACCAGTTGGGTGTTGTCAGTGTCCTGGATTTGGGCCGGTCTGGGAGGTTTGCAGTGTATCTCCCTGTTGTCATAGTTTGCATCTCCTTGTGATACAGATGTAAGATCTTGAGCATCTTTTCTTCTGCTTGCCATCTGCAGATCTTCTTTGGTGAAGTGTCTGGTTAGGTCTTTTGTCCATTTTAAAATCTGGTTGTTTGGGGGCCAGCAGATGGTGTAATGGTTACATTGCTGGACTCCCACATAGTCAACTGAGTTTTGAGTCCCAGACTTGGCAGCTTGAAACTCATGCTGGGCGTGTATGCATGCGTGCCCAAAATCCCAAGAGGGGAATGGAGGAGAAGGGATTGTGGTATGGCCATACCCGCTGGGTCATGATTTCTCGCTTTCTGTCTCTGTCTCTGGTGAGTGTCCATGCCCTGTAGCTAAAATCTCTCTTTAAAATAAACAAATAAATAATAGAATCAGGTCGTTTGTTTTTTATTGTTGAAGGGTTTTTTTTTTTTTTTTATAGTTTTGGTATAGGGCGAGTACACTTGCTGGAAAGAGACAGAGAGAGAAAGAGAGAGGGAAAGTGAGAAATCACTCCCCCACTACTTCCCCAGAGAGAATGGCTATGCTGTGCACGCATCCACACATGCCTGGCATGATTTTCAAGTCACCAGGTCTGGGACTCAAACAGTAGCTGGCCAGATGGGAATCCAGTGCCTTTACCACCAGACCACCCGCTAGCCCTCTTATTGATTGTTAGTTCTTTGTCTATTTTGAACCATGGTCCTTTATCACATACTGCAAATTTGTTTCCTCAGACTATGGTTTGCCTTCCCATTTCCTTGACAGTGTCCTTCGCAATGCATAATATTTCATTTTAATGAAGCCTTGCTTATCTCTTATTTCCTTCATGGAATCATGCCTTTGATATTACATTTTAAAAGTCATCGTCAAACCAAGGTCACCTAAAATTTTCTCGTATGTCACCTTTAGCGAGTTTATCGTTTTGGGTTTTGCAGTTAAGTCGGCATTCATTTTGAGTTAGTTTTTGCAAAGGGTGTAAGGTCTGTCTAGATTCGTGTGAGTGTCTGGTTCTTGCAGCACCATTTGTTGAAAAAAATATCTTTCAACCTGACTATATTTGTGTGGGTCTATTTCTTGAACTCTATTCTGTTTCATTGATCTAATCATCTATTCTTTCACTGAAACAGGTTGAAACATCCCTGTTGCAAAAATCTGTAATCCAAAATGCTCCAAAATTCAAAACTTTTTGAGTATCAGCATGATGTCACAGTGGAAAATTCCATAATACACCTCGTATGACAGCATGCTCTCAAAATGTTGCAATATAAAAATATTGGATAGGGCCAACTGGTGGTGTGGTGGTTAAGGTAGCTGGATCTCATATAACCTAGTGTGTAGTTTGTATCCCATGCCCGCTGTAAATGTGTGTGTACCCAAAATCCTGAGAGGAGAAAGGAGAAGGGATTGTAGCATGGCCATCTTACCCCCTGGGTGGCCATTCTCCCCTAGGGGGTGCTTTCTCACTTGTCCTCTTTTAGCTTTCTCTGTCTCTCTGGTGAGTACATGTGCCGTATAGCAATATATATATATATATATATATATATATATATATA
>NW_006159927.1:1723682-1727615 GCF_000334495.1 Tupaia belangeri chinensis | reverse complement strand
TATATATATATATATATGTATATATATACACACACATTTTTAAATCAGAGTTTTTTGGCCACAGAGTACATGCACTCACTGGAGAGAGAGGTAGACACAGTGAGAGGGAAAGTAAGAAATCACCCTCCTGGCAGGATTGCCATGGCACAATCCATTCTCCTCCTGGGATCTTGGGCACTCAAGCACACGTGCCTGGCATGATTTTCAAGCCACTGGGTCTAGTACTTGAACCGTGGTTGGCAGTATAGGAGTCCAGCAACATAACCACTATGCCATTTGCTGGTCCCAATATATATATTTTGTAAAACTACCTTTGGGCTATGTCTATAAGGTATACACAAAACATAAATGAAATTTATTGTAGAATTGGGTCCTATCCCTAAGATACTTCATTATATCTATGAATATCCCCAGTAAAAATTTTTTTTTATATCTAGAATTTGAAACACTTCCGGTCCCAAACACCTCAGATATAAGGTATGTTCCACCTATACCATACCTGTTTTTATAACTGCAGGGGTTTTTGTTTGTTTGATTTTTGAAAAGAATTACTTTACTTAACTTTATTTGTTTATTTGACCAGAGAAGGACAGAGTAATAGAGAGAGAGTGAGGGAGAGAAAACGAGAAAGCAAGTTGTCAGGTCTGAGACTCAAGGTGCGGTCGACCATGTGGGAGTCCAATGCCCTTAACCACCACGCCACCTGCTGGCCCCTGTTTGTTTGGTTTTTAGAAAGTTTTTTTTTTTTCTTTTCTATAGGGCTCATGTGCTTGGTGGAGAGACAGAGAAAACGTGAAAAATCACTTCATAAGGGGTTGGCCACGCCACAATCCCTTCTCCTCCATTCTTCTCCTGAGATTTTGGGCATGTACACAATTCACCTGGCGTGAGTTTCAAGCTGCTGGGTCTGGGACTAAAGCCATGGTCAGCCAACACTAACCACTGCACCACCTGCTGGCCTCTGTAACCGTAGTTGTTTTTTTTTTTAGAGATTTTCGCTATAGGGCGCGTGCGCTCGCCAGACAGACAGAGAGAGACATAGAGACAGAAAGCGAGAAATCACCCCCCAGGGGGGATGGTCATGCCGCAATCCCTTCTCCTCCATTCTCCTCTCGGGATCTTGGGCACGCACGCACACGCGCCCGGCGTGAGTTTTAAGCCACCGGGTCCGGGACACGAACCGCGGTCGACTACGTGGGAGTCCAGCGACATAGCCATTACGCTAACTGCTGGTTCCCTGTAACCGTAGTTTTATAGTTTAGTCCTGAATCAGGGAGTGCAAGTCCTCTGACCTTGTTCTTCTCCTCCAGTGTTAAGTTGGCTACTCTGAGTCTTCTACCTGTCCACATAAACTTTAGAGTTTTGACTGGGATTGTGTCAAATCTGTGGAAGTTGGGAAGAACTGATGGCTTGATAATATTAAGGCTTCCTATTCATGACCACGCAGTATTCTTTCATTTTCTAGTTCTTCTTTCATTTCTTTCATCAGATTTTTAGTTTTCTTTATATAAATTTAGTACTTATTTTATTAGGTTTATAGAAAATATTTAATTTGGGGGGACATTAGCATAAATGTATTATTTTTGTTGTTGTTGTTGTTGTTTCTTTTTCTTTTAGTATTTTTGCCATAGGGCACATGCACCTGCTGGAGAGTGAGAAAGACAAAGAGAGGGAAAGTGAGAAATCACCCTCAAGGGGGAATGGTCACACTGCAATACTTTTTCCTCCATTCTCCTGTTTTGGATTTTGGACATGCACACACATGCACCCAGCATGATTTTCAAGCCACTGAGTTCACAACTTGGACCACAGTTGGCCATGTGGGAATTCCACACCTTAACCACCATGCCATCTGCTGACCCAAAGTACTGTGTTTTCAATTTTAAATTCAACATGGTCACTACTGGTATATAGGAACGTGACTGATTTTTATTGATAAACCTTGTATCCTGTGACCTTACTATATTGCATATTAGTTCTGGGTGTTATTTGGTCAAATGATTTGGATTTTCTACAGACAATGAGAACAATCAGTTTTTTTTTTTTTTAAAAAAACTATACCCTACTTGTTTGGTGGTAAGATCTCATTGACCTAGTGAAAGAGTTTGTTGGGGACCAGGAGGAGCTGAGAGGAAAGAACCATCACCCCATGAAAGGTGCACAATATTTATAAAACACATCCTAGCTCAAGATACTTTAAAATGTCTAGTGAGAAAACATGCGTTTCATCTTTTTATTTATTTTTACTCTTTTCCTTTTTTTTTTTAAAGTGTATGTATTTATTTCTTCCAAGAGTGTGAGAGACAGAAATGACACCCCCAACAGGGGCCTGATGTCATTGACCCACCAGCCTTAGCCAGCCCGGATCATGGGCACACTCATGCTTGGTGTAGTCAGGGAGGTGTCTGGCTGTGAACCTGGAACCTTCCATGTGAGTCATCTTCACAGAGCATTGTGTTTTACCCCTGTGCTCCCATCCAGCCCCAGAAATGATGCATTTGGGGTTATTTACTTCCGAGAGACATATTGCACTCTGAACTGTCGGGTTGCCTGGAAAGTCATGGTGCACTTTTGCATGTCTCATAGATGCTAGAACGGACTGGAACCAGGCAGATGAACACTTTCTGGGGGGACTGCCAACCAGTCAGGCTGTGGTCCTCCAGCTGGGATTGGGAAGGGGTGCCTAGGGAAGGGAACGGGGAGTCTGCCTTGGAGTGAAGCTTCGACAGGCAAGAGGCCATTCCAGATATGAATACCTGGAGCCCTGAGTGCTGTGGTGCTGGGGGGCAGACACACCCTGGGGGGTCCAGTTACATAAGCCAGAAAATCCCCATTTATACTCATTCCCATCTGAGTTGTTGTTTGCCACTTAAAAGTGAAGGAGCCCGGGACCAGCAGGTGACCTGGTGGTTAAGGTGCTGTACTCCCACATGGCTGACCACAGTTCAAGTCCTGGAGGTGGTGGTTAGAAAATCATGCTGGGTTTGTGTGCATGTGTACCCAAAATTCCAGGAGGAGGATGGAGGGGAAGGGTTTATGGCATGGCCACCCGCCCTGGTGGCGATTGCTCACTTTTCCTCTCATCGTCTTTCCCTCTCACTGTCTCTCTGTCTCCAGCAGGTGCACATTCCTTATGACAAAAGCCTAAAAAGCAAAAGGAAAGAGCCTAGACCTCTAAGAATTGTGCAGAGGGCTGGGTGCAGCAGGTCTAGCCTGGAAAAACAAGACTGCCTGCTGCCTCAGGGAGTGGCGTCTGTGCCTTTCTCTCTCCTTCCTGGAACCTGATGATACCCCTCCTAGCTCCCATGTTGCTCCCAACCTGCCCCAGAGTCAGACTCGTACCCCCCTCTGCAGCCCTGCCGAGTAGCACTGCGCAGCACCTCCTGGTAGGCAGCTGGTTGGGTGTTGTCTGTCTGTCTGTGTCCTCCAGGAGAATGTGAGTCCTGGGGGAGCTGGAGCCCAGCCCAGTCTTCCCTGCAGGCCATGGCACTCTGCCTGGCACTTGCCAGGTGCTCAGTGAACTGACTGGAAAAAGCAAAGCAGTCCAACAGGAGGCTGGGTCACCTAGAAAGCCAGGCACGGGCAGGCCTGGCATGAGGAAAGAGCCCTGGACTTGGAATCCAAAGATGGAAGAGGCTTCATGGCACTGCGGCCGTCCAGTGACGTGCTTTGGGTGAGTCCTGGCCTCCTTGGTCTCCAGCTGCCTCATCTGTGGCAGAAGGGTCCTGAGCTCAGCCCTTGAGGTGCCACCAGTGAGAGAGGCCCTGACGGAGGTAGGCACCCGCCTTGTGATCCAATTCTGCTGCTGGGCTAGAAGTCGGCATTACTAGCCCCGTTTTACAGATGAGGAAACTGAGGCACAGTGAGGTTAAAGCCACGTGCCCAATGTCCATAGCTAGTCATTAGACAAGGCTGCCCTTGGGCCCAGCTCTG
>NW_006159927.1:1715532-1723651 GCF_000334495.1 Tupaia belangeri chinensis | reverse complement strand
ATCCTTGGTTCTAGCTTTCCAGCCCTGGTCTTCTGAGGGTGCACAGGTGACCTAGAGCCTGGCCTGGGCTCCAGGCCTTTCTGAGACCAAGGCCTCTGTCCACACATCTTGGTTGGTGCCTGGTCCTGGGTGGTATGCAAAACTGGGGTCATTCCCAGTCTGAGGCTTCTTCCATGTTAAAAAGTGAAGAAGCACCTGGAAGCTGGGCTGTGGCCCGGCAGTAAAGCGCCATGCTCTAGGAGACTGACTCACATGGGGACGTTCCCAGTTCACATCCAGATTCTCCTGGAGTACACCTGGCATCCATGTGCCCTGTGATCTGTGGCTGGCTGAAGGCTGGGGGGGGATCGCAGCATTAAGACCCTGTTGGGGAGCTGTCTCTATCATTCTCACTCATGGAAGAAATAAATAATCTTAGAATTAAAAAAAGAAAGCATCCAAACGGACGCTCATTGTAGTGTACATCATGCACAGAGCTCGAACAAACCAGTGCTTCCGCCACACCCACACCAGTGCATGCACTTTAACTGTGGCAGGCGACTTAGCGTATTTTTATTTTAAACACATGTATAGGTCACTGCAGACAGGCTGGCCTGGCGGTGGGACTCGTGCGTGGCAATATTTGCAGAGAAGGTCAAAGGCCTACGTTTGAGGCTCTGGTCTGGGAGAAGGGAGGGTGTGCTGACACACTCAGGGCCAGAGAGGGGCCCGAAGGTGGCTCCACCCTCACTTTCCCTCCATCACCGGCTGGAGTTCCTGCCAGCTGAAGCTTCCTGAGAACTCCCAGCCACCAGAAGGGGGCAGACTGTGACTTCTGAAGTCAGGACACAATGGGTCTGTGAGGAGGCAGGCAGGAGGGGCAGAGGGGCCAGGCGGCCACCACCATGACCACAGCCACCTCCGGCAGGCGGAGCCCCATAGGCTGGCACTAGCTCTCTGAAAGCTTCAAGCTTCAGATGTGGTCTGGCCCGAAGCATCCTACCCCAACCCCTTGCTTTGCATTAGGTCACCCAGCAGGAGCAGCCCGTGCAGGCTAGAGGGGTGGCAGGATGGCTGGGAGTGGGGGCTGAGGCTTGTCTTGAAGCTGAAGAACAGGCAACCAGCCGTCTTCACCTGCACTGCATCGCGAACTGGGTGGCTGGAGGAGTGGATAGGGATTGGGTGGGATTCAGTTCCCCTAAGTCACCCTATGCCTTAGTCTTTGCCTGGGGAGCCCTTCAGGACTCAGAAACCAGCAGTCACCCAGTCACGCGGTACAGAAGACACAGATGCAACACTCTGGAGTGCCCTGTGTGCGTGCCTTGTGTGTTTTGGCTCTAGCTCGGAGCTGCTGGGAGATAGGGGACCTCCGTGTAGGAACTACCTTCTCTCATGCCCTGCCACACGCCCTGCACCCTGCAGTCACTACTATGAGTGTTGGTGGCCAGCTGGTGGCAGGCCGGGTGCTGAGAGCCTGCCTCGTAGACAGGCCTCTGGCAGTAGGTCCTCTTTCCTACCGAAATTGAGTCCTTTGTGGCTTCCCAAACCCACAAAGCAACCGTGGCCCTGGATAGCTCAAAGAGAATTTTTAAATGACAGAAGCTCAGCTGGTCCTATAGCCACGAGAGGGTGTCTGCCCTGATCAAGGGGAGTCCAACTCAGGCCTTTGAAGGACACTTGATTTCTGAGAGCGAAGATGGGTTTCCACCACCAACTTGGGAAAAGCTGCGCCAGCAGGACTTCATGCTGGGATGGGCCTCACCTTTCCCCTGGGGTGAGAGGAAGGTCCTGGGGCTGATACCATGCGCATCCTCACAGCACCCTGCTGCTGGGCCAACGGGGAGCCCTGGACCTGTCTGAGCTGTGTCCTGCCTCCATGCTGGCGTTCCCCAGCGGGGTCCCACAGTGCTTCCTCTGCATATAGTCCCCTACAGCTTCAGGACAAAGTCCGGCCTGCCTGCCTCTCTGTGTATGGTCTGCCGCCTCCCCACCTGCTCTGCTCTGCCCGGCTCGCCGAGCCTCCTGGACTTCCTCCAGTCTCTAGAGCCCTTGGCTTGCCTTTGAGCCATCTGTACCACTTGGCTCTGCCTGGACCCTCTCTTCTGTAAGCAGCCAATGCCTTTATCCTTTGAGGTCAGCTTGAAAGTGATTTCTGGGACCAGCAGATGGCATTGGTGGTCATGTTGCTGACTCCATGTGGCAGACCTGCAGTTCAAATCCTGGACCTGGCGGCTTAAAACTCATGTTGGGCATGTGTGCGTGCGTGCCCAAGATCCCAAGGGGAGAACAGAGGAGAAGGGATTGTGACATGGTCAACCCCCTTGGGAGGAAGTAATTTCTCACTTTCTGTCTTTCTGTAGCAGCTGAGTGGACTGTCTACAGATCCCCAGGCAGAGTCTAGGCAGGGTCATGGACCAGAGCCTGCCAGGGAGCTTGGGCTTGGCTTCTTGGGGCCTACCCACTCCACCCTTCTTTATTTTTTTAATTAATTTTTTTTTAATTTGCATGTGTACTTGCAAGAATTGGGGAGAAAGCACCCGTGCTATAATCCCTTCTCCATTCTCCTCTCAGGATTTTGGGCACACACACTCATGCACCTGACCTGCTTGTTAAGCCACTGGGTCTGGGACTTGAACCACACAGTTGGCCATGTGGGATCCAGCTGCCTCAACCACCATGCCACCTGGCTGGCCTTCCACCCTCCTTTACCCCCTCCCACAAGCCCACCTTCCTAGGATAGCAGAGGCTCCAGCCTCTGCTTCCCCTAAACACTCCTTCCAGCCTCTTTGCTGGAAGCCCTTTGACCAGAGAGAAAGGTGCCCCTTCTCTTGGACTTGGTAGGCAGGACTGGCCCACTTGTCACCATTCAGGCTGGTTCCCTGAGACACACACAGACTTAGGGGACACCAAGAAGAGTACAGCCCCTGCTTCCCATGTCCCAAACTTATCCCAAGAGTTCTCATCATTTCTGTTCAGGCAAGACATCTGAAGAAATCACAGTGGCTTGGAAAGGGATTAAGGAACTTAAGAAGGGGATGACATGTCACTGGAGAAATGGGTGGCAGGGCCCGCTGCAAGTCATCTCTTCTGCTGTCTGCTCCTTTGATGGCAGGACAGAGGGAGGGTGCCTTAAGAGTTGTCAGAGCTGTCGTAGCTGCAGGAGGCAGCAGGACAGCAGTGTCCTGGGAGAGGGGAGGTCCTGTCCCTGCTTCGTCAGCACCCTATGGCCCCGGACAAATTGTTACATTATAGTGGCAAGTCCTATGGTCACAGGGGCCAGTGACGGCCTCACTGGATCCCCTGTGCCTGGGAGGGGAAGCAATAGCCCCACCAGATGGACTGCCTACACCAGCCGTAGTGCCTGGCAGAAAGGTAAGTTGCCAGATCGTATGACTGTTTTCAGGGACATTTTGAAAAACCCGGGTTATTGTTTAAAGGTTGCCATTTAAAATATTGGTTTAGGGGCCAGCAGGTGGTGTGGTGGTTAAGGCACTAAACTCCCACATGGTCGATCACCGTTTGAGTCCTGGACCCAGTATCACGGCAGGGGTGTGCATGTGTGCTCAACATCCCAAGAGGAGAATGCCCTTTGTCTGTCTCTTCCTGTTTCTCTCCTGTGAATGCATGTGCCCCGTGGCAAAAACCTAGGGGGAAAAAAAAGGGCTTATTTATTTTTAAAAAGCCATGGCACTAACAAGGCAAACAAAATGTCTCTGTGTGCCTTATTTGTCAGGGGCTCTCTGAATTAAACTCTTCATGGGTACTTATATCAAAAGGGTGTCGTAAGTCAGTTCAGTCATAAGTCACAGGATCCCTGGCCATAGCTGTTAGACAAAGGATGAGAACCCAACCCGAGGGCAGTCAGTGCTCGGTTAGCAACAATTGAGGCTAGCTTGGGGCAAGCAGAGGCCGTGGGCCACAGCAGTCCCGTTTCATCCTCCAGGTCCTTCCAGGCCTAGCCCCTGGTGCCATTTGGATCTGAGCTCAGACGGTACCTCCTTGCCGAGGCCTTTTCTGACCACCTCTGTTTAAAGTGCCCACCACCCCGGGCAGGTTTTCTTCCTTCTCCATTTCACTTGCTGGCGCGTCTACCACACCTCCAATGGTATCCAGCGTATTATAGACCTGAGCCAAATATTCGTTGAAGAAACTAGTGAGTTCCCACAGGAGAACTGTCTCTCCCGTCACTCCAAGGCCCCTCTCTGTCCCTCATGTTCATAACTTCAACTCTTTCTGGCCACCAGGAAGGGAAGGCTGGGACCCATAGTCAGGAGCTTCAGGACGTGACTTTCCTCACTAATCTTCAGCCCACATCTTACTTCATAAAGTTCAACTCCGTGGGCTGATTTGCAGAGGAAACGAGATGACTCCACAGCCTGTCCAAGCACAGGCAGCAGCTCGTGGTCGCTGCTCAGTGCATGCTGGGCTGTTTTCTTCTAAGTCTTTGCTCCTCCGTCCTTCCACGGCTTCTCCTTGTGCAGATGTCTCAGTGCAGACATTTCAGGGCCTCCGCAGCCAGAGAGGAGTCCCACTAGTCATTTGGAAAACCATGCAGGCTGTCCTGGGCCCACACGCTCACTAGCCTTTCCTGACCCCAGCATCTGGGTCATTTCCAGACCTGCTCAAACACTGTCCAGTTATGGTGGGGAATGTCACACCAAAGACCAAGCCAATCTAGAGATCATTGAGCAGCTGATTTATATTGTGTCATTCACTAAAAAATCAATGTAGAGACCAGCAGATGGCGTAATGGCTATGTCACTGGACTCCCACATAGTAGACCGCGGTTCAAGTCCCGGATCCAGTGGCTTAAAAAACTCATACCAGGCATGTATGCATGCACGTCTAGGACCCTGAGAGGAGAAGGGATTGTGGCGTGGCCATCCCCCTCAGGGGGATGATTTCTTGCTTTCTGTCTCTCTGTCTCTCTTGTGTGAGCACTGTGCTCTATAGCAAAAATCTCTCTAAAATTTTTTTAAGGAATCAATGTAAACAGCAGATAAAATAGGACAGGCATTTTACAGGCAACACATCATGATGGAAACAGGACTGAGGTCTTGCTGCTGGGCTTCCGTGAGGTCGGCGATGGACCTTTTAGAGGGCCCGCTGTCTCTACCTCAGTGTCACAACCCCTTGGAAGCCCAGACTGGAGGGTGCCTACAGGCTAGGCTGCTGGCAGCTGGGAACACCAGCCAAAAAAGTTCTCATGCGTGGGGTAACTGCCATGCGTGCGGATGATGGAACCCCTTCTGGGTTGAGAACGGAGAGGCTGTGCTCAGGTCCAGCTGGAATCTTCCTGGGGACCTCAGGCCAATCATTCGCCTTCTCTAGAACTCAGCTTTCTTTTATTCGAAATGAGGATAACCATATCCATCCACAGGGAGAGTTTAATGAGGCTGGGGGAGGCAGAAATAAGATATTTTGAAAGTGAGTCTATCGTATGTATTTATTTTTTTAGTTTGCCATAGGGTACATGTGCTCACCAGAGAGAGACAGAAAGGGGAGAACAGGAGAAGTCACCTCCCCAGGGGGGTGGGGATGGCCATGCTGTGATCCCTTTTCCTCCATTCTTCTCCTGGGATTTTGGGTATGTGTGCACATGTACACCGTGTGTTTTTCAAGCTGCTAGGTCTGGGCCTTGAACCACTCAGTTGACCATGTGGGATCCAGCTGCCTTAACCTCTATGCCACCTTTTGGCCCCGAGTATAGTATTTTTTAAGTGATTTATTTTAATTTTATTAATTATTGTTATTATTTTAAGATTTGCTCTAGGGCACATGGGCTCAGCAGAGAGAGAGAGACAGTGAGAAAGTAAGCCAGGTCCAGGACTCGATCTGTGCTCAGCCATGTGGGATCCAGTTGCCTTACCTCCATGTCACCTGCTGGACCTGAATCTAGTATTTTAAACAAAACTCCCACAGGACAAGCGTCGACACACCATGCAGAGGGCTTCCTTGCTGCCCTGCTCGCCTGCTCTGCTTCCCCGCTCCCCTGAGGCCACCGCTCTTAGCAGCTCCCCGAGCCGGTTCCTCCAGAGCTGTACCTCTCCGCACTCATGCATGCGTGCACACTGCTCTGCACTTGGCATTTTTCACGTGACCCCGACAGCATGGGGTGTTTTGCCATGTCAGCCCATAGAGAACAGCCTTGTCCTTTTCCAGCAGCCTTCTGTCCCACGGTGGGGCTGTTCTGAGCTCTGGTAGCCAGGCGCCTCCCACCCACAGACAGCTGTGCAGATAGCCCGGCTCCTGTTCGCAGGCGCTTTGGGGAGTGGGAAGCACATAATCCAGGTGTTCTACCAGGGACCTGGAGGAAGAGCCCTCCTAGCCTGAAAGGTTGAGGCTTCTGTCCCTGACTGGCCCATGACAAGGAAGGGGAAGGCTGGGACCCATAGCCAGTACATTCGGGAGGTGGCTTTCCTTAGTAATCTTCAGCCCAAACTTTATTCCATAGCTGTCTGCATGGAGCTGAGCCATACACAGGAAACAGCTTTCCAGACAGTCAGCCCTTCCTCTGGAGGGACAGCTGTGGGGACTCTGCCCTCACCCGAGTGAAGGAGCTTCTGGATTCCTTACGTGCCACAGTGGAGGGAGTGTGGGGTGGGGGTGCTGAACATTGAAGACCTCCCTGTGCCCCGAGATTTCCTTCCCTCTTGATGGTATAGATACTGAGGTGGGGGTGCACTGCCCATGCTCCGGGTGTGGTCTGGGGTGCGGGAGACTCAGGCCTCAGGGAGTTGGGGCAGTTTCCTCTGGGAAGATGGATTATCCACTAAGGAAAGGGGCCCTGGCAATGGCTTTCGTCCTAGGTTTTGGGGGATACCACATATGAAGGTGGTCTCTCTCAACAGTCTCTCCATTTATAGCACCCAGAGCCATTTGGACCATCCCCCTGCCGCTGTGTAGGCCCATACCTGAACTGCACCGGGCTCATCCCAGACAGTCAGGGTTGTGACCACATCTGTAGAACAGATGCCAGTTTCCCTAGGTCACCCGTGAACCTCGGAGAAACCGGAAAGACCCCAGGAGGTCCATGCACTGTCATTAGTCTCCTTCCCTTTGATTTCAAATATCTCTTTGTGGACATTCATGAGATGTGCTTGCATAAGGTAAGTCTAATAGATTGTCTTCTCCCTGCCTTCCCTAGGTCCTGAATGGTGAACATGGGACTGAGCAATCACACCTTGGATTCGATATCTAAACCGGGATTAGATCTGCTGCATATAATAGAAAACTCAAAATAATTATGGCTTAAAATAGTTCAAATACCTTTCTCTTGTAAGCATGCCCCAGTAGATGGCAGTCAATCCAGTCTACACTGTGGTAGGGTATGTTCAGACAGTTCTACTGCCGACAGTCTACCCAGGCTCTTGTTCTACCCTACCAACCACTGCATTGGCTTCCATCCTCGAGTTCACCGCATGGGCCAATATGGCTGCCAGAGCTCCAACCATCATGACCAGGACCATAGGAAGGCAGAAGGGCAAAAAAGGGGCTCCTTCTAACTCTGTCAATTCCTGTTAAACATCTTTTCCAGAAGTCCTACATAGCGTCTGTCTGCAAGGGAAGCTGAGAAATGCATCTTTGATGTCAGGAAACAATATGGTTGTCTGAAAAAAAAAAAGAAGTTCAATAATGTCAAAGAGGAAAAGCAGGATGGATGTTGGGAAGGTAAGGAGCAGCCTCTGCCTCAAGCAGTACAGCCCACATTTTAGGCCAGCGCGGTTATGGCAGCAAACGCTGGGCAGTGCACACAGAGATAACGGAGACATGGCCCTGCTCTCGGGCCTGGGGTGGGTGGTGGATCACAACTTAAATGGTTCTCATGGGAGGAGTTTGGGGGACCAAGTGTTTTTTAAAAGATAGTCATTTTGGGACCAGCAGTTAGCGTAATGGCTATGTCGCTGGACTCCCATGTAGTCGACCGCGGTTCGCGTCCCGGACCTGGTGGCTTAAAACTCATGCCGGGCACGTGTGCGCACGTGCCCAAGATCCCGAGAGGAGAATGGAGGAGAAGGGATTGCAGCGTGACCATCCCCCCGGGGGTGAATTCTTGCTTTCTGTCTCTCTGTCTCTCTGGCAAGTGCACGCCCCTATAGCAAAAATCTCTAATAAAAAACAAACAAACAAAAAAAAAAAC
>NW_006159927.1:1712319-1715256 GCF_000334495.1 Tupaia belangeri chinensis | reverse complement strand
GGTCAACGTGGTGCAAGCCCCAGACCCAATGGCTTGAAAGTCATGCTGGGCGTGTGTGCATGCATGTCCACCATCTTGGGAGGAGAATAGAGGAGAAGGGATTGCGGCATGGCCATCGCCCCCTGGGGGGGGTGATTTCTCACTTCCCCTCTCATGGTGTCTATCTCTGTCTCTCTCTGGCAAGCACACGTGCCCTAAGGCAAAAACCTCTTAAAAAAAAAAAAGATAGCCCTCTTTGAAACATAGGAGAATTCACATATGATCTAGAATATTGGAGTCTCTTAAAACACTCAGAACTCTGGCAACATCAGGCCTAGGTTATTTTCTGATGGCAGAAATGACTTTTGTGTTAATCATTTCTGTGTATTATAATTTATTTTATAAATAAAACAAGGTGTTTGCCCAGGATGGTCTTGAACTTGGGATCTCCTGCCTTAGCCTCCCAAGTAGCTGGGATTGCAGTCACGTACTGCCTTGCCCTGCTTGGCCTCCCTTTTTAGAAACAGCCCTCTCCTGCTCGACAAGCTCTCCACCAGGCTCCACCAAGCTCAGTTGCCTCATCCCACCTGGGATACCTGCATGGCTGTGGCAGGCATCTGAGTATGCAATTCCTGCTCTGGAGAAGGGGACCCAGGTGAGTCTCCGGAGAGATTTCAAATATCTCTGTGTGGACAGTGAGCAAACACTGCCCAAACCACTCTAGCAGGTGTGAACTCTCTTGACCTTGTGCCTCTCAGGGAGGAAAATGGCTCTGGGGATAAAAAAAAAAGCAGACCAAACCCACATGCCTTCTAGAAATCCTGTGCTTTTCTCTCCTGGAGAGACTGGAGTTGTGAAAATAGCCTTTTTCAGCTTCTCTTTTCTTTGTGACGGCATCTCCAGCATGTGGAGACAGGGAGGGCAGACAGAGGCAGGCCTGTCTCTCTCCCTAACAGGTGACCCCTATGTCAGGCCAATGGTGGCTCTACTACGTGGTGCAAAAGCAGCTGTCGGAAGCTCCTCTGAATTCAGCAGGGACCCCCAGCTCCCCACCAGGCTCACCTTGGAGCGGAGGCCCCTCATTAGTGCTCGGTGCCTTCTTTGCCGGCTGCCCTCAGAAACCTTTCTCCCGAGCCCAGGGCTGGCAAGATTTTGCAGGAAGCACCTCTGGTCTTGCTTGAGTGGGTCCGTCAGCCTGGCCAAGACAACCCCAGAGCCCATGTGAGCTGCAGAGAGCCCTGCGGCCTATTCCGGGTGGCATTCCTCTCCTGCCCAGCCCAAGGGCGTCTTGCAGCTATAAATTGAGTAAATTGAAAATGTTACTGAGGGTTGGAGATAAAAGACAGAGCTGGGTGTCTCCATGAATAAAACATGGGAGGGAGGCCATTTCTTGGAAAAATAGAGAGAATAAATTGCGGCGGATCAATTTTATCTAATTTCTTGGCCGAGCTTCTGACATGCAAATGAATGCGCTCATAATTTATGAGTGAGCTATGGAGATTACCAGAGGGAAGGAGGCCTGAAGTTCTGGTGGAAGAAGCGGAGACATGGCCAAGGATTTAGTAAAACTCCACTAGGCTTTTTCTCCTTATTGCCTTAAGAGTTAGAGACTCTCCAGGGAAGGCCAAAGCCTGGACCAGTTCTCTTCCTGGGTTTCTCTTTGAGGCTGGTTCCTCTGGTCACCCACTCTCTATCCCAGCCATGCTGCTGGCCTGCCCCGACCATAGCAGACATGGTCCAGCTACTCAGCCTTTGCTTAACTGGTTCCCATCTCCCAGCACCCAGTTTACCAGCTAGGCTCCCCTTTCACCTTTGCCTTTAGCCTGAATCTTACCTATCAGGCCCCACCTAAGTCACCCTTCTGCTCTGAAATCATGCATCTGCCCCTTGACTGTAGAGGTGGCACTCTGGCCCAGTCTTGCTTATACATGTGTTTTCTTTGGCAAGAGCAATGACCATAAAAAGTGTAAATTGGTTGCCAATACATTAAACACTGGGGGAGATTTTCCAAACATTTCAGGATTTCTGGCTTCTATTGAAAGATCAGGACACCTGATCAGGACAGAATTGTGTTTTCGCTGGCAACAATGAAACAAAATCAAAGTAGCCACTGGCCCTTTGAGGCAGTGCCTGCACACACCATTTTGCTGCAGACCGTACCACTCCCTGTTGCCTCACTGGCCCTGAAACCAAATGTTTGTTGTTCATTGGTTATTGGGTTTGCACAGTTATTTTCCTTATATACAGTAGAGTGTATGGGAATGTGAACGATGTCTTGCTGTCATGACTCTAACAAAATGGGAAAGTTAGAGGGACAGAGAGAGCAAGTTCAAAAGGAAGAGGCTACTTGTTTTTCATTTGTTTGCTGTTTTGTAGGAGAGTCTGTTATGAACTAAATGCCGTGTACCCCCCAATCTGCATGCTAAAGCACTAACATATGATATGATGGTGTTTGGAGATGGACTTTTTGGATGCCGTTAGATGAGGTCATGGGGGGGGGCTGTCATGATAGGATTAGTGCCCGTTAGGGTACTTCCTCATATGAACAGGCAGACACCAGAGTTTCCTCCCTCTACCACATAAGGATACAGTGAGAATGTGACTCTGCAAACCAGGACATGAGCCCTCGCCTGAGCCTAACCAAGCTGGCTGGTACCCAGATCTGGAACTTTCTAATCTCCAGAACTGTGAGAAATAAATATCTATTTTTTTAAAGATTTATTTTTAGTTATATTTATTATCATTATTCTTCAATTTTGACCAGAGAGAGACAGGCAAAAAGAAAGGGAGAGTGAGAAAGCAAGCTGCCAGGTCTGGGACTTGAACTGTGGTCAGCCATGTGGGAGTCCAGCACCTCAACCACCACACCACCTGCCGGCCCCAATATATATATATTAAAGGTTCCTGCCATAGGGTGTGTGTGTTTACCAGAGAGAAACAAAGACAGTAAGAGGGAAA